>NC_044188.1:26321097-26621097 GCF_900880675.1 Sparus aurata
AACTAAATCTGAAAGCAACACAGAGTCTTGTTTTCAACTTTGAACACAGAGCGCATTTGCCACCAATTAAAAAATGTTACCAATTTAGAGTCTTGCAATTTTCACATATAGCTTGAGGCAACTTTCCCAGTGTACAAATGTGGAAATAAGCACCTTTGACCATATGTATCAGAGACTATATCTAGTTCAAGGATGATACATGAAAAAGAGTCCTTGTTCCAGGGGCAGAACTGTCTGATGGTTCAGAAACTATCATGGCAAACGTTTCAGGGCCGCCCTTTGCTGATCAGTCAAACAAAGACACCACGGTAACACCCATGCCACTAATGGTCATATCGGGATGGGCTGTGGACATTTCCCGTGGTTTGTTCACATTAGAACCTGTCAGGCGGGGGGTTAAAGGGGGGACTATGGAAAGGGGAAGGTGGACCCAAATGCAGTTACAAACGAGAGGCAAGGATATGGGGAACAAAAGGCGAGCTTTATTAACAAAAGCTGAATTTCAAAAAAAACCAAGGGAGTCAAAAGTCAAAGTAACAAAAGAAAGCAAGGCAAAGTAGCAACAAAAACAGCAAGACAAAGTACAAATCAAAGGCAAAGTTCAAATCAAGAATGAAAATGGCAAAATCCAAATCCGAAAACACATACCAGAGACGGGGGAACAAGGGACAGACAGGAGCAGGAGCAGGAGCAGGAACATGGACGGGAGCATGGACGAGACAGACGCTGACAAGAACAATGACCAGACAGGGAGTGAAGGGAAACACACAGACTAAGTACACAGACACTGATGACGAGACGAGGAACAGGTGAGGTGGACCAACAGGTGAGGTAACGAAGGGGAGGAGCACACGAGGACATGAGGGGAACAAAACAATAGACAGAGGGAGCCAGAGGGAACATAGGAAAAGACACAGGAGAACTTAAAGGACACATGAGGGCATGGAAAAACAAGACACAAGACAAGATACAAAGACATGGAAATCAAATACAAGAAGCCACAAGACAAAACCAGACAAGAACACAACAGACAGATTTACAGTCATGACAGTACCCCCCCCTCAAGGGACAGCTTCAAGATGTCCCTCAAAACATAAGTCCAAGTGAGCCTGGGAGGGTGGAGGGGGTCTGGAGGAGGGCCAAGGTCCAAACAAACAGGAGGATGGAGGCAAGGACTGGAACCCACTGGAGGCCGGGGACATGGACTGGGACCCCCTAGAGGCCGGGGACGTGGACTGGGACCCCCTAGAGGCCGGGGACGTGGACTGGGACCCCCTAGAGGCCGGCGACGAAGGCGTAGGCGTTCTGGAGGCCGGCGACGAAGTCGAAGTCGAAGTCGAAGTCGAAGGCGCTCTGGAGGCCGGCGACGAAGTCGAAGGCGCTCTGGAGGCCGGCGACGAAGTCGAAGGCGCTCTGGAGGCCGGCGACGAAGTCGAAGGCGCTCTGGAGGCCGGCGATGAGGACGAAGGCGTAGGCGTTCTGGAGGCCGGCGACGAAGGCGAAGGCGTAGGCTGGCACCCACTGGAGGCCGGCGGCGAAGGCGAAGGCGTGGGCTGGCACCCACTGGAGGCCCGCGGCGAAGGCAAAGGCGTGGGCTGGGACCCACTGGAGGCCGGCGGCGAAGACGTGGGCTGGGACCCACTGGAGGCCGGCGGCGAAGACGTGGGCTGGGACCCACTGGAGGCCGGCGCGAAGACGTGGGCTGGGACCCACTGGAGGCCGGCGGCGAAGACGTGGGCTGGGACCCACTGGAGGCCGGCGGCGAAGACGTGGGCTGGGACCCACTGGAGGCCGGCGGCGGAGGCGAAGGCTGAAGCCCTCTTGAGGCCGGATCGCTGACTGGGAAACCCTCCTGGGCCTTGGCCGGACCACCAACAGAGGTTCGCAGGGAGCTGGTGGCCTGTGAGCCAATAAAGGGTCGCTGGCGGCAGATGACCTCGGCCTGGCCTCCGACCAAGGAGCTGGCACTGGACTTGGTACTGGCCTCGGCCGGGCCTCCGACCGAGGAGCAGGCGCTGGACTTGGCGTGGGACTCGGCCGGGCCTCCGACCGAGGAGCAGGCGCTGGACTTGGCGTGGGACTCGGCCGGGCCTCCGACCGAGGTGCAGGCGCTGGACTTGGCGTGGGACTCGGCCGGGCCTCCGACCGAGGTGCAGGAACGGGCCTCAGCCGGGCCTCCAACCGAGGTGCAGGGTCTGGCCTTGGCATGGGACTCGGCCGGGCCTCCGACCGAGGAGCAGGAACGGGACTCGGCCGGGCCTCCGACCGAGGTGCAGGAACGGGACTCGGCCGGGCCTCCGACCGAGGTGCAGGAACGGGACTCGGCCGGGCCTCCGACCGAGGTGCAGGCGCTGGACTTGGCATGGGACTCGGCCGGGCCTCCGACCGAGGTGCAGGCGCTGGACTTGGCGTGGGACTCGGCCGGGCCTCCGACCGAGGTGCAGGAACGGGACTCGGCCGGGCCTCCGACCGAGGTGCAGGAACGGGCCTTGGCATGGGACTCGGCCGGGCCTCCGACCGAGGTGCAGGGTCTGGCCTTGGCATGGGACTCGGCCGGGCCTCCGACCGAGGTGCAGGAACGGGCCTCGGCCGGTCCTCCGACCGAGTTGCAGGGACGGGCCTCGGCCGGTCCTCCGACCGAGGTGCAGGAACGGGCCTCGGCCGGTCCTCCGACCGAGGTGCAGGAACGGGCCTCGGCCGGTCCTCCGACCGAGGTGCAGGAACGGGCCTCGGCCGGACCTCCGACCGAGGCGCTGGGACGGGACTTGGCATGGGCCTCGGCCGGTCCTCCGACCGAGGAGCAGGGACGGGACTTGGCATGGGCCTCGGCCGGTCCTCCGACCGAGGAGCAGGGACAGGGCTTGGCATGGGCCTCGGCCGGTCCTCCGACCGAGGAGCAGGGACAGGACTTGACATGGGCCTCGGCCGGTCCTCCGAGCGAGGAGCAGGGACAGGACTTGACATGGGCCTCGGCCGGTCCTCCGACTGAGGAGCAGGGACGGGCCTCGGCCGGTCCTCCGACCGAGGTGCTGGGACAGGACTTGACATGGGCCTCGGACGGTCCTCTGACCGAGGAGCAGGGACGGGCCTCGGCCGGTCCTCCGACCGAGGAGCAGGGACGGGACTTGGCATGGGCCTCGGCCGGTCCTCCGACCGAGGTGCAGGGACGGGCCTCGGCCGGGCCTCCGACCGAGGTGCAGGGACGGGCCTCGGCCGGGCCTCCGACCGAGGTGCAGGGACGGGCCTCGGCCGGGCCTCCGACCGAGGTGCCGGGACGGGCCTCGGCCGGGCCTCCGACCGAGGTGCCGGGACGGGCCTCGGCCGGGCCTCCGACTGAGGAGCAGGGACAGGCGCCATCAGGTCCGCTGACTGAAGGCCACAGGCAGGAACAGGCGCCATCAGATCCGCCGACTGAAGGCCACAGGCAGGAACAGGCGCCATCAGGTCCGCCGACTGAAGGCCACAGGCAGGAACAGGCGCCATCAGGTCCGCCGACTGGAGGCCACTGGCAGGTGTCGACCGGGCCGCCGACTGAAGGCCACTGGCAGGTGTCGACCGGGCCGCCGACTGAAGGCCACTGGCAGGTGTCGACCGGGCCGCCGACTGAAGGCCACTGGCAGGTGTCGACCGGGCCGCCGACTGAAGGCCACTGGCAGGTGTCGGCGAAGGACAGCAAAGGAGGGCGCCAGACCTCAAGGAGCCCGGACGCCACCGAGAGCGGCGCTTCCTAGGCGGGGAAACCTTGAAAGCCAGGCGGGTTCCCCAGACAGGAGACGCCTCAGGACTTGCAGGCCCTGGGGTCGAGACTGAGGCCTGGGCTGGTAGCCTAGCTGTGGCTACGGCATGGGCTGGGGCTGGAGCTGAGGCATGGGTTTGGGCTGTGGCCTGAAAAAAAAGGTTGCTTGCAGCAATCTGCCGAGCCCTGCTGGTGGGGTTGGTTACAAAGTCCTGGTACCAGCGGATTATCTCCAGGCCATTTACTGCTGGGTCCATTTTAGGTCTGGTCATTCTGTCAGGCTAGGGGTTAAAGGGGGGACTATGGAAAGGGGAAGGTGGACCCAAATGCAGTTACAAACGAGAGGCAAGGATATGGGGAACAAAAGGCGAGCTTTATTAACAAAAGCTGAATTTCAAAAAAAACCAAGGGAGTCAAAAGTCAAAGTAACAAAAGAAAGCAAGGCAAAGTAGCAACAAAAACAGCAAGACAAAGTACAAATCAAAGGCAAAGTTCAAATCAAGAATGAAAATGGCAAAATCCAAAATCCGAAAACACATACCAGAGACGGGGGAACAAGGGACAGACAGGAGCAGGAGCAGGAGCAGGAACATGGACGGGAGCATGGACGAGACAGACGCTGACAAGAACAATGACCAGACAGGGAGTGAAGGGAAACACACAGACTAAGTACACAGACACTGATGACGAGACGAGGAACAGGTGAGGTGGACCAACAGGTGAGGTAACGAAGGGGAGGAGCACACGAGGACATGAGGGGAACAAAACAATAGACAGAGGGAGCCAGAGGGAACATAGGAAAAGACACAGGAGAACTTAAAGGACACATGAGGGCATGGAAAAACAAGACACAAGACAAGATACAAAGACATGGAAATCAAATACAAGAAGCCACAAGACAAAACCAGACAAGAACACAACAGACAGATTTACAGTCATGACAGAACCAGAGCGGAAGACAGATTCATTACGACCCACTCAAACATCAATCACGCAGCAGCAAAGGAAAGGAGAGGAAATTACGACTCTTTGTTGTTGTTTTCTCATCTGCGAAAATTTAATTTCAAACACTGATGTCCCCTTTTAATCCATCATTATTCCAGTTTGCCTAATCCACAGTGCAAAGCTCCCTCCAGAAGTTTTATTAGCCTGCATTTCACACTAATTAAGACCCAGTGTGATTCAATTGGAAGAGTTTATTTGCAGAAACTGTTCAAATCCGCTCTTAAAATGAATGAACCACCACCAGTTTTATTGAGTGAAAGATAGAGAGTGATGATTGAGAAAAACAAGCAAACATCAGTTTGGATGACGTTTGCATGATTTATGACAGACATGAATTTAGGAGAATAAAGCAAATGAAGAAAACTGACAACCATGCCTCTTTTGTTCATGTCATTATCTCAAAGTGGCAAGTTAATTTGATTATCACAAAACAATAAAGTACACTTTCTTGTGAAAACGGGTTTGTTCATCTCATCTCGTGAAAACCAACGAAGGGTTTTCTCGTGGTACCAAGATGATTCATGGTTAATCAACTTTATGAGATGAGTAGAGGCAGCCATCATAAACACTCACTGCTCTGTAAACGCTGTGTCTTTGAAATAATGTTAATTATAGTAATCTGACATTAATAGATTACTATTACTTAATTGCCTAGTTCAATACACTATATTTACTTTTGGAGTGTTGCTGTCAGGGATAATGGTACATACATACGTAAACTGTCCGGTGTACTGACCAATAATTGACGCTCCTCACGCTGAGATTTTACTCTTAAACCAGCTGCTACAGGTGTTATGATCACATCTATGAATGCTGGCATGTACTCCTGATCTCTGATCAACATGAAGTTGCCTTTTGTTTTCTTGTGTTAACAGGTTGATTATCGTATTCTTTCAAGCAGCCCTGTCGCATAGAAATGACACTTAATACAACTAATTTGCAATAGCAAATACGTTTCAGGGCAACATAATACTGACTGAGTTACATTTTCCAATGCACTCATTTAAAGGTGGAATATGGAATATGAGCTTAATGCCGCCATCTAATGTCTCAAGATCGTAGTCGCGACAACAAAAAGGTAATTCCAGCGGTCGGGTTGCCAGGTTTGGACAGGGCAGGAGGATTGAGCCGCCTCCGTTTCCTCCGTTAACTGGGTGTGGAGGTCGATGGGTCACGATCAGTATTCTCATATCTAGGATCAACGTGATATAATGAAAATAAGTATAGCAGAGGAGTTTGACCGACAGGTAACGTTAGCTAAGTTAGCAAGCGAGTTAGCTTACCGATCCAGGAGAAAGTTGGCCATTTCTGCGTGTGTTTTGATGCCGTGGAAATCCTTTACCTGAGTCCATCGAGCGTATGCTTCACCGATATTTACTCTGGTTTTTGCTCTTCGCCGGTCACTCAGCTGCTGGGACAGATAACGCACCGTTCGCTGGGGCTCTGAAGAGCTTGCAGACTCCGCCATTTTACCCAGTGTCAGCCTAGCTGTGCCGAGCTTTGCCGAGCATTGCCGAGGTTGCGAAATTGGCAACCCGCAATGCCGGCCGCTATTTGGCTGGTACGATGTAAACAGGAAGTCATATTCGAACCCGTCAAAATTTCTTAAATTATTTATTTCAGACTAAATATAATTTTTCAAGGAAACGCATTACTTTTAATCTGCGCCCCTCTAAACGCCCCGTGGATGTATTATTTTTGAAAAAATATAGCTTTTAATAAGCATATTACATATTCAACCTTTAATGTCAGTGCACCTGGCGGGTCACAAAAATGTTGGTCCTGAACAAATCTGTGAAATGTTCACTGGTTCACTGTATTGTTAACAAATACACTTCCTAATAGTAAGTAAAACATAATTGCAAGCAAGAACATTGTTAGCTACCATTGTAGTAACATTTTATTTCTTTTTTTACAAATGCACCCTCCGCTTACTTTATCATTTCATTCATTCTCGACAACAGATTTCTTGTGTCACTGAATTCCTCAGAAATTCAGCGTGAACGAAATTTCCCCATCCGATCAAAAGTCAGTGTTTTAGGCAAACGGATGGCTTTCATCCAGACACCTGAAAAGGGATGAGAAGAGAAGGAGAGACAGAGCTTGCAGGTAGAGAGAGCAAACACCAAACAATGCCAAGTTGGAAAGCAGCAGATGACAAATACGGAGCAAAGTGACAAAGTGACAGATGGAAACACTCACAGCTCACAGCGTGTCTCTGCCCTCTGGAGATGGAGGGAGATGTGTCCTCATTGACCTTGTCATATAGCCATGGCTGTTTGCATAAGTGCAATCAGTCACTCCGGTCTTAACATTGCGTGTCAGCGTGCATGCTAGATGGTATTTGTCAGTCAGTGCGCGCTGGTTGACGGGCTTTTTGATATTGAGATTTGGAATTGCTACCATCTTTCAAACCCTGACAGATATGTTGCATCCAATAGGTTATGAAAACCTTGCCGCACATGAAGTGTTTTTTTTTTCACTTGGCTTCAATCAGATATGGGAACTGTAACAAGCAGGTATTTGCAGTAACGACATTACACGGAGCATCAGACACGTTCAGGAATCGTAACAGAAGTCTGATGTATGAAAAGAAGGACAGAAAAAAAAACAACATTCTTCACAGCACTGGTCATCATGCAATGCAACAACACGGTCTTCTGTAGCGGTGAAGAAAAGCGCCCCCTCGCCCCCTCTGTCTTCCTCTCTTCACTTGGCTGAAGCACCGATGAGCAGCCTTTTCTTCTGCGCTCTCAATTACGGCTCAGGTAATGGGTTCATGACCCAGTCTTCATGGTAACAGATGCATATCTGTGTGTTATTATTGAGCTGTGACGTAAGTGTCGAGCTTCTGTTTTAGCGGTTTAATTACATGCTGCACAGTGGGAATATGAATGCGGTGCCTCGCCGAGAAATTGCAGTTTCTTTTGTTTTTAATGCCATAAAGGATAGAGCAGCCACTCATTCCCCATACAGTATTTTAATATATATTGGAGAAGACTGGTTATTATAGTTATATCTCTTAACCCTCCTATGATGTTCCGGTCAAAACTGACCGATTTACAACTTCATAAGATCCTAAACATTTTATTTTTCTTCTGATTGTCTCGAGGCTTTATGATATCCTCCACACTAGGCATTTGAACATATAAAATTTCTGATCAGCACTTTCAACGAATTTTGAGTCATCTAATCAATTTTGTAACACCCATGGTGTTCCCGGTCAAAATTGACCGGCATATGAAATGAATGGGTAATACTAGATTATGTTCATTCCTTAGATGGAAAACATCCCCATGTACACCCACACATCTACATCCACAACCACAAACATCATCCCACCCTCACACACACACACACACACACACACACACACACACACACACACACACACACACACACACAGTATATATTCCCCCACGCGTGCCACACATTCCAGACTGAAGAATTAGATGTCATTTATGGGAAACTGTCTCTTTCTCGCGCTTATATGCCCACCTGGGAGCCACACACACTCTCCAGACCTAACAATGTATCATACCTGTTCAAAGGCCCAATATATACCGATTTACACATTTCAAACTCAACAATTAGGTGTTTGTTATAGGAAACGATCTCTTTCCCATGCTTATGTGCCCATCCCTACACGTGAACCACACTTTACAGAATAGACTATCTTCTCATAGACAACCTATATAAAACTTTATTTGTGCCTTTCTGTCATTTGACTCTGTGACCACTATGAGTAGGAAATTTACTGTAATAGAGGCTCTGGACCAATTTTTTGAATCAGATGAAGACGAGATGGACGTTTAACTGGAGATAGAGGAAGATGTGTCAGAAATGGAAGACAAAATCCATCCTGATTTTGATCCAGACCTTTATGAGACTGACCAGTCAACAGATGAAGAGGCTCCAGAGGAAGAGGCACATGGAGAAGAGGCACGAGAAGAAGAGGCACTTGAGGTGACATTCCAGTCCAAGGGTGGCAACTTGCTCTGGTATTCTTCCTCCCAGGACAGAGGAGGCAGAGCAAGAGTGGAAAACATTGTAAGGATGACGCCATGGCCAACACGATACGTAATATCTCGTGTGGATGACAACAAGTCCAGCTTCCAACTCTTTTTACCAGAATCCATGGAGGGAATTGTACTGGACATGACAAACCTGGGGGGGAAGTGTGTGTTTGGGGACACATGGAGAGAGTTGGACCAGGTAGACCTCCAAGAGAGTATAAATAAAACAAGTTAGCTACAAATGTGATGCCTATGTTTGCAAGGCACACTCCAACCTGATTGTACAATGCCACTCCTGTGTCCTATTCCAAGGCTGGTGAGCGTTCCTCCAGTTTATGTTTTCAATTTCGAGGGCTAGACAATGGGTGGGGGTATTTCACACTGAGAAAAACAGCTATTGATGGATTTACAAAAGAATACGGAAATGTTATCAAAATGCACCCAGAAGCATACATTTTAGGTTGAGACAGAGGCGCACACACACACACACACACACACGCACACACACACACACACACACACAGATGACTATTCATGTTGATTTTCTGATGTTCTGAGAATCTGGTCTCCGTTTTGATTATTATTATAATTTTCAGTGTCTATTCTTTGTATATTCACTGCAGTTATGCATGTTCACAACTAGTTGGAAACATTGTTTACAGCATTAAAGGGTGTTAAATAACATTTGGTAAATGATTATGTTCTAATTATGTTTTTTGTGGTAATTTAAGAGCAGTTAAACCTGACCGGTCAAATTTGACCGGGAACACCAAAGTAAGGGGGGAGAAACGAACATAATACAAGGGTTAAATTATATATATATTGTTACAGAATGGCCTTCCTTCTTGATTCAGCGACCAGCAGAAATGTATTATTTAAAGTGGATTCACAGGCAATGTGTGTCAGTTGCAATCCGATGCTAATGACTTTTAGTGCTCCCGTTCCCCTCGATGTTAGTCTCTGTCCTGAATAAAGTTCTTTTTACGGCTCTTTCTAATGACTCGCTCCCTGTGGTTGCCTTCGCATTGGACCCACAGCCGATTATTTGTGGCTCTGCGGAGACAATTTGATTTATTACTGTTGTGTTCTCTTTGTACTTGAACACTCTGCTCCACCTCTCCAGTCAGTAGCAAACCGTATCTGTAGTCGCCTCCAATAACTCTGACTCCGAGTCAAACTGTCTACTCAATTAGTGTTCTTGACTATACGTTCTAAACTACTTTTATGGATACGTGTAGTTGTGATAGTGCATACCACATGAAGTGTCAGTCCTTATCTCCTTTATTCCTCTTCTACATCCTTTATTACTTAACAGCCATATACATAATATGCACATGTACTTGAATTGATAGTGCTTCATTGAGGCTAATTAACAAGACTTAGAGGCTACAGCCATGCGGCTCTGTGAGGTTATACTGAAGGGCCGTGGTGCTTGCGGCTAAACGCTAATGGCAATTTAATATGTGCATGATGAGGATGCTAACATTTGGTGCTACTAAACACGAAATTCAGACTGGACTGACAGGGATGTCATCACTGTTTTGAGGTAGTTGGTCATAAAGCAAAGTATTTGACAGATTGAAATATTACCCTGATAGAGAACAAGTCAGGGGATCCCTGAAGATAGTATAGCTGTTCCCGACACAACCCTATTGCCGAAATAAATGTTGGCATGTGTGTCAATGCAAATCACGAATATGTCTTACTTTTTTTTCTATTTAATGTTGGGACAACACTGTGCTTATGCCCTGGTTAGGTCTAGACACAAAACCCACTTGGTAAGGGTTAGGAAAAGATCATGTTTGGCTTCAAATACCTGTTTTCGTCGCCACAAACATTGCTGTATATGTCGCAACTTCCTGTTAAACTTATCCATCTTTTGTCCTATGAGGTCTGCTTAAAAACATCCACTGGTGCCATGCTTACAGATGTAGACACACTGTTCAAAGAGTCCCAGTGGTTTCACACTTGCAAACATTGACACACAGCGGCCATTGGCTCCGCAGCCTTGTTGCCCGTCAGTCCATTCTGTAGTTGTTGAGTTATCTGAGCCTGGAGCAAAGTAGAGGACCAACAGACAGACAGGCATTTCTGTATCTCGAGCTATGCTTCTAGCCGTGCTTACATGCCGTTACTTTAAAAATTAATAAACCCGTATTGATTCCAAATGGGATTGTGCGGTGGAATGAAATCTCAAGTGTGTGGGAGACCTACACCCTCTTTTGTGCTGTTATGAAAAAAAACGAAATCACTCGATACATTTCGTGGCAGATGGTTCCCGAGGTCTGAATTTATTCTGCTGATTATCTCACAGTCAGGCCACCTCTATGCTTTAGCACCAGGGGGAAAATGAAACAAGTTAATGGACTTCCGTCCACCTGTATGGATTCCCGCGTCCACTCTGGTAGTTGTGATTCTAGATGATGAGTCTGATAGCTTTCACATTGTCGCTCAGCTGCTTGTAGTGATGGATTTCAATTGCATCCAAAAATCGACTTTAGAGGATAAAAGAAGGCATTTGGAGAGGTAAAAAAGAAAAAAAGAAAAGCTGCAGCTGAAGAGCCATCACTAAAGCACAGACAAAGACAACATGATTAAACTCCAGCTTTGATCCAGGTAAGGTCTACGGCTGCTGACCTCTATCTCTCTGTTGGGCGCAAGAGCCAGAGATTTGCTCAGAGCTCAGTGGACCAGAGTCAGTGAAGCGAGCCTGTCTGTTCCTGGGTTAGAGGACCTCCGCTGGGACACACGGCTGGCTATTAATTCAGTCTCTCTCGTAGAGGGAGAGAGCAAATGTTAAAGTAAAAAGCTGTCAGGCTGGCTGTCAGCGAAATGAGGGAACAATTTTATTTTTTTTTTATTTTTTTGTTCTAAATGTGCACATTGGTGAACTGTGTGTCTCTCCTTTGAGGGGAATGATTTTGAGGTCTGGAGACAGCTGTATATGGAGGGCGACACACCACTGTGCTGTGTGTCAAGGAGCAGATGTCTTGTTTTGAGCACTTTTCCCATCATGTCGTTGTGTCCCATCATCCCAGATGGATGCTGTCAAGCAGCTTAATGATGCCTGTTTTCCCTCATGGGCTCTGACTTTAGCAGCAGTTTACATGCGAGGCGACAGGCAGACAAGCCGTAACACTTGCGTCCTTATTTTCGTTTGAGTGCTACAACATAGCACTTTGGACACCCACAAATGAATGTTTGTATTATTTGAAATTAGATATGGGAGATATGGGGAGAATTTTCAATTGAAAAAATTATAACCGCAGTGTCCTTGATCGTGATATGGTATTTTATTCTACAAAATGTTCAATATCACAAAGTAAAAAGGAATGTGTACTCTAATGTTTTTTGGGGGATGATACATGAAGTATCTCCTCAGAATTAGTCCCAGGTGTATCTCAAGTGTAAGATATAAAATGTTTGTAGAATTCAACATCAGCAGTATTGGCACAGGGCTAGCATAACTCGGAGACCTCCTGTAATCTGTACCAATTGAGGAGGACCCGTGGAAATCTGTCACGTTTGTGATATTTATATAACCAGACAGGCAGATGTGATAGCAGTCAACAGCCAGTTGTATTGATGTTCCAAATGAGTGACTGAATAGGTTAAAAGCAACAAAAGGTTGTCCATTAGTTGGTCCCAATCATGTGCAAATGTGTATTTATTCTTCTAATGCAAACAGAAAGTGACAAAAACAACTCCAAACTATAACTTTGATGTGAATGCTGAAGAAGAGACACTCTGCTTCCGAAGAGCTGATGTTATGCTGATGCCTCGACGTCCATACAGTGAATTGTACTCATCCCCTGCGTGAATGCGCCACAGAAGCACGGACGAGGGGAGGTCGCGTAATCCGCCCAGGATTCATGACAGTGTTTTCTGCAACATAATAAATGGCAGCGTTGACTCATGCCTGTCTGCGGTGGATATTACAAACTAAAGCAGGGTTTATTCCTGTGACACTTAATACATTCCAGGAAAATATGTCATGAAAACACTTGTACTGCGTTATTGTCTGACTTCCCCTTGTTCCACTTGGGCTCTGTCCTTTCTTATAAACTAATATACGCTCGGATGGCGTGCTCTTTATTTCCCATGGGGGTTCCTCAAGAGTAAATCAGATAAAGCCAACTCCCATATATAATTGTATAAACACTGTGTGTACGGCACTATATGTGATTTGAAATGTAGTGTGGGAGTCTCCTTACTAAATTATACATTCACTTCTTCTCTACCCCTTTACTGTCTGCACGTCTGAGCTATACTAATACCATTATACCATAAAAATATATATCTTAATTTAATGTGAATATAACACCAGGACTTGCTGCGGCAGTACTAAATCCACTAAAGATTTAAATCAACACCTCGTCAACACAGTGTCAGCGAAACTGAACATTATATCATCAGTTCTGCAGCCATTGGATTTGATGCAGTCCTGTTTTATTGAATTGCATCCAATAAACCGGTGACTCAGTGAATCCAGCGACTGTGATTTTGCTCATGATTTATTAACGCTCCTTCCTGGCTTTTCTATGTCTTTATATACCGTGTGTGTCGGTGTGTGTGTGTGTGTGTGTGTGTTTGTGTGCGTATTGTTTTGCTCAGCAGTGCACTGGATTTCATGATTTATGATAGTGTCAGCTCAATGTCTTTCTCATGGCCCCGCTCTGTCATCGACTGTTTTCATGAATATTAGCCGTGGTTGTACGTCTTTGTAAATCCACATTTGGCTCCACTGCTAAGGCTTTCTGCGTCACACCATAGTGCAGCGTGGCACTTTCTTAACACACATTTTGACTGATATTATTGGAAAAAAAATAAATATATATTTTCCTTTGTATTCCATTTCATTAATGGTGCCTTTTCCACTCAAATGTCCCCCTGAGCCACTGTTAACAATATCAGGCCCCCTGGAACTGGCAGAGCTAAAGTACACATTATTAATGTTAGTAGTTAACGGCCATGTTTCAAGAGTCCAGGGGTCTTTATCCAAGCCCACAGTGCACGCAAGTGTGCAGCCTACAGCTGATGAAGCAGAAATCAGCTGCGTTATAAACATCAGGAAAAAAGTTTGTCAATATTTTACAGATGTCGAGTCTCGTACAATCTTGTATCTTCAGAGGTCCTTACGTATCATTTTGACAGAAAAGAAATGAAAATGCCACGTGCACGTTGCACTTTTCTTTATCTTTGGTCGAGGTTTTACATGGGTTTGTCCTCGCTTGGTGTTGCCAGCTGCCTTTCTCTGCCTGATAATCCACCTCCATCAACATCCTTCAACTCTATAAATGTTTGTTTACTGATTCACGGAGCGGAATCGAAACCAAAGCCTGACATCTGGAGCCTGGAATCAATGGCGGAGACCTCAGATGTAAAAACAAAAAAAAAAAACATCAGTAGGAGCCAGTGAATCTGACACAGTAATTGTAAAAAAAAAAAAAAAGACTCGAGCAGGCCACATTTGTTTTGCAGCCTGGATTTGGAGGTGAGGCTGTGTGACCTATTGAGTGAGTGACTGTTGTGCATTCCTAAACCGGGATTTACAAACAGAGAGCCATGTAGTGTGAAATTGCCAAGTGATGCAGTATTAACCAAACAGTGACTTCGAGACCAGTATCCATGGCGACTCAATCATCTTTGCAAGCAGGAGCAGCATTCGTTGCCCACTCCGAAAGCTCTTTGACACAATCGGTTATTAGATTGTGCGCATAATTGCTCCCGTGGTTAAACCAACAGATCGGCGGCAATCGGATAGTTCTTCTAATCGTGAGGCTCAAACGGCTAGGTGGCCAAACGGCACGATGGGTTACTCACTGTGTTACTGTCAGTGACTTAATGCAACATGTGTTGAATAACAAGTAGGGCTAGGCAGTGAAGACAGCAAAGATCGAACATGACAGATGGATTCATATTCTGTAGAAAAGCTGTAAAGTTTTGAAATGTTGGTGTCGAATATTTCATTTGTATTTCAGTCGTAGGAATAGAAGTAGAAATATTACAGACACTTTTATATTTTACACAACTGCTCGGGTGCAATAAATAATCATTAACGGTCACAGCGTGCACCTTACCAGATCTCTTGAACTGGAATACCTAAATGAAATGCAGCCACGATTAATCACATTAGTTATGCCTCTGCAACCGCATACAGTGTCTGTTAATTATAACACTGGAGTCGCAGCTATTAAAGTCAATAAAGAGGATGCAGGATATATGCCAAGAACACATTGCCTTTGCTCTGACAGTTATTATTTACAACACGAGTGGGACAAAAACAAACAAAAAAAAAAACGTTCACGTCGGTCTTTGAATTGTAATCCCGTTTAGGAGACATCAGGGACTACGGCGTCTCACGCTTGACTATAACGAACAGCTGAAAACAATGTCGCAAAGTCACCGTCGCTGATCGTTTCACCCAGTTTGAAAGCAGCTATACTTTAATTGTGCCTGCTTTCAGTTCTTGGTGCTTGATGCTGACAAACCAGGGTAGCTATTTCCGGCAATGTACCTGTTGGGGCTGCAAGATTAGCTGCTGGAGTCGCATGAGGCATAAACGTTTCCGATTCAGACAACCAGAACAAGTAGAAACTTAACTCTTGCAATTTTTTTTTTTCAGTTTAGAAAAAGAAAACAGGAAATTATCATTAGGAATTTACATTCATTATTAATTCATTGACAGCTAATTCATTACATAACATTGATTTACTTTCACCTAACTTCATCTGGCATTGGACAACATTCGACATTTTTCTTTTCGTTTTTTTCGTTCTAAGAATCTTTATCATTTTCAAATTCTTCTTTACAAGGCCAGGGGTATTTTACAACAGCAACCTGACTTTATCCTGGTTGTGTTTTTCAGGTGAGGGGTTAGGTGAGTTCAAATGTAAATACAAAATATAGAAATTCAGTCAAGTTTACAAAGATTGTATCTCAAAACTATCCTGAATCACCTCCTTGCTGAACATACTGCATAAAAAAAGGATCTCTGAAAAAGAACAGAAACCCGACATCTCTGACACTGTCGGGGTCACCTCTGGGACCAGTCAGTCGATCGTCTTTGTGCAAACGGGATGAGTGTCTGTAGCTATAGGCCACCAAGCAAGCTAGCTGTGTCATCTTTGAAGTGCTGTGGAGAGAAGGGAAAATGGGAGACCTGGAAATGAAATCATCACAGTGGTTAGGCGAAAAAAGAAGTTGCCTCTCCCGATTGGATTTTTGCACTCAATTTTGTTAGGATCTCAAACTCGTCAGCGATCCCTTTCAGTGGAACGCAATTTGAAGGAGTTTAAAATCAAACCACAGAGGCTGTTCAATGCTGACAAAACCAAATGACGGTAACTCCCCGACTAAACAGGACAACACTCGTAATCTATTGCTTATAAAACCAAAGTGAATGGAAATCCGAGTAAACTTTCCCTGAAGCAGGGACTAACAGCAGGGCTGTCAGTGGTAAACTGCAGCACGCTTACCCCCCTCCAGCTCCTCTCCTCCAGCATGCTCTTGTCCTTTTTGTCCCTTTTAAAGATTGCTGGCATTTGTATGGGGATGAATGAGACTGAATAGAGGCGCACATCAGAGCCAATTAAACATTGCTTTGGCGGCCATCGGATGCAAAAAAAAAACAAACCCAAAAACAACTCATCATTCAGCATGTCGTTGAGTGAGCCATTCATCTTGTGGTGTGTTCTCGCTTGTCTTGTCTCAAACGGTTTTTCAGCGGAGTCCCTCACCTGAAGTTGATTGAAACCGCTTTGAGAACAATTTGTTTTATATCGGAAAGCCTTTTATTTGAACTGTTGAATTGTTCAAAACCCTGAGCTTAGAGTGTCGAAATTCAGGTGTGTGTCTAAAAAACCAAGTCCTCGTTCTTTAAAACTGCAGTCGGAAACTGTTCTTTCTCTCTCTCTAAGTCCGATCATCCGTCCTGTCCTCCTCATTTTTTCTTTTTTCTTTTTTTCGGGCGAGGACCATCTCACTTTGGTCACGATATGTGAAGGGACATTGCTTGTTTTTCCGAGTCGGGATGTGCTAAGAATCAGCTCAGAATGGGGAAGACCGAGAGGCACTTCACCGGCAGCATGTAAATCAGTAACCCTAAATGTTATTAGCGTCTGGATGCGGGGGCGGAATACCGTAAACACCTGCTCGACGCTGATTCCACGCGTTCGTGTTTAACACCGGTCTAACAGTTTTGCAGATTGGCTGATAAGCGCTCTGCTGATGGATATAAATACAGCGGGAGTACTGCGGCTTGCTTGCCTTGGTGGCATCTGCCGGAGAGATGTAATTACAATTTTAAACACGCTGCAGATGTACAGTTTCGAACATAAAATGAAGCGCTTTGTCCTGGTTCGCCGGAGTAGGAGACACAGGCTGGCCGTGTGTGGCGCTCTCTTGCAGCAATTTTGTGTACCGAGAGACCCTCATTATGAGCGACATTATGCTTATACACAGCTTTATTTGGCGTTGCACTAATTGGTTGCCATCTACATATAAGGGCGTGTGTGCGTGTGTGTGTTTGCGAATGCACATTAATTTGCTGTCACAAGGAAAGACGAGGAAGTCATCCTTAGCCAACCCCTCCCACTTTTCTTATGCAATGGTGAGAAATCTACTGATTAGCAGTCTGTCAGCCTCATGTGATGTAATTTAATGACACTCGTGATTTGACATTGAGATCTATCTATCTATCGATCTATCTATCTATCTATCTATCGATCTATCTATCTATCTATCTACCTCTTTTCTCCCGTACATTAAGAGGCACCCTGTAACCTTGAGTGTATTTTCCAGCGTAGAAGCCTAATCTGCTTTCTCATTCAGAGTGTGTCTGCCGCAGTAATGTCTGTCACAGCCCATTTCCCTCTAGAATAGAAAATGCCAGCTGACACACACACAGCTCTGGATTAACCACGCTGCGCGTCCACGTGTGTGTCGACTGCGTTTGTGTGTGCGCGCGCCCTCTCCAACCGTCAACGTTTCTTTGTGTCCCTGGCACATATTGAAGAAAATACATGTTATCCGTTTTTTCTTTGTCGCCACCAACGACTGTCCCTCATCGAAGAAATAACAAGTGGCCACTCGTAAATGTTGAAATGCTGTCTGGGACTGCGGCCGCTGGCTTCGCAGCCTCCGTGCCTGTAACTTTGAAACCCCCGCCTCCGCCTCCTGATATATAACAGTCGGGTCATAAACACCCCCACTGTGATATGACACTTTTTGTATGAAACACCAATGTGGCGAGTAGCATATGACAAGTATGAATGTGGACATATCCGTGGTCACTGCCAACATTTCACTCTGGTGAGTGGGCTGAGTAAAAGTACAAGTGCCTCCAAACTGTGCTTCAGAACCGTACTCGAGTAAATGCTCTACTTGTTGTCCACCACTGTCTGTCCAATGATATGGCATTATATGGAGAGGTGTTTGAAAATGTTTTGTCCACTCCATATATATATGAGAGCAGAGTGGATGAGAGGTGGTGGGTAACATCCTGCAGGTGTATTGCAGCCAGTGCATTACAGTGAGAGTACTGTACATACTGTACGGGGACAGTGATAGTTTGATTGGAGCGTTCGCACAAGTCGACAATCAAACATGTAGTGACTGCAGGCGTCCCTCCATTGGCTTAAAATTGCATTTATAATGACATTCACGTGTTTGTCCTCAAAGGATACGCTTACCCGAAAATTCAAATTCTGTCATAATCTGCTCACCCTCACGCCATTGGCAAGCTGGATGAAGTTTTGTAATCCACAAAACATGTCTGGAGCTTCACAGCAGTACAACTTTCGTCCAAACAACTAAGGTAGTCCTTTTTAGGGTCTTTTACAACATAAAAAAAAAAAAAAAACTTGGTTGGAACATAAAAATGGCTCCGAACAGCTTGTCTGGCACGATCCAAGTCTCTTGAAGCCCAGAGATCCCAAATTGATTTGAAAAGACATCATTCACACCCTGTTTTTAAACTAAGATCATCAGCCTGCTGCGACGCTGTTTAGCCTCGAAGCTCCAAAAAATGTTTCGTGGGCAGCAAAACCTCACCTGACGATCCGTCAGTATGGGCTTGACTTGATCATGGCTAAATATATGCTTTAACCACGCCAGCATTTGATTAATTTTTTTCCACAGCAATGCCCTACAAGACGAGCATGCTGCACATTATTTCAGTAAAGTAAAGAGAGGACACCCTCGCCTCTTGGCTCATACTGGAAGATATCCTGCAACGGGGAAATAAATGTCCTTGTTATATTTATCATAGCATATTGAGTGGCAATCCTCCCGTGCATCCACGTGAAGGAATCTTATTTAATGCAATCGGCGAAAATAGATTGAACCTCTTAGGCGCAGATGTAACAGAATCCCTCTGCCTCATCCCTCACTTCCTTCTACTTAATATGTACTTTAGCTGAGACCTCCAAAATGCCATTTCAGAGGTCCAGTGGACTATATTAGGCTTATGAATCAGGTCCATTAGGAACAGTCTGTGAGAGGAGAGGATATGAAATCTCTCTACAGTACCACATCTGACACCTTGAATGTCATTTTAATCAGTCAGTCACAGTCCGAGCCTCCCCTCTTTAACCTCTCGTCTCCTCCTTTTCTCTTCCCCTTTATCCATGTATCTTTCGCTTTAAATGCAAAGCCAATTTAGAGATGTATTACTCGGCCGACACCGTATTAAATTGTCTTCATACTGAGCATTTTTGGGGGGGCCGAAGTCATTTTAGTCGCCCTAACTCGCTCTCGGTATTGCGTGGGCGTGATGAACAAGTCTACTTTGATCTTCTTTAAAACTTTTTTCAACGTACCCGCACTTCGAATTTGTTAAAAAAAAAAAAAAAATGTGATGCTCGAGCGCCCTTATCAAAAGAAAAGGAAAGAAAAAAAAAAAGAAATGGTTCTAAAATAAGCCGCGCTGGTAATGGAGTGAGGTAATGGCGTTAGTCACAAACACAGCGTAAAGAATTGTGTTGTCGGCCACGTAGCGAAGGGACATCTATCACCTAGATACTTATCGGTAAGGCCTGATTCATTTCACTTCTGTTCATTAAGTTAAAATGCCTGTTATTCGCTTGGTACGCATTTCCAGCCGCGCCGTATGCACGGGCGCTCTGCTGTTCAGCTCCGGTGCGCGGTGGCTCTGCATGAGCGTAATGTGCTTCCAGTGTTTTCACAACTAATTCATGCAGACATTGTAATTATCATGGCAAAGAACATAGCACCACAGTGCCTCATTTGTGATGGTCACTAATGACACATTTTGCACTTGCTGTGATTTTTGTGACATGTGAAGTACTTTTAATCCACGTGCTAAAATAAACCTGCGGGTGTGATGTCGAGGATACATGTGGTTTCAGTCCATTATTCCTGCCTTGATGAAGGATCTCAGTCATCCGGGTCCTGGTAATTCTAAGTGCTGTATCGTAGGCAACTGGACTTCTTGAAGACGTTTCAGCTCTCATCCAAGAGGCTTCTTCAGCTCCAACTGAGAGTTTGTCATTAAACAAGACCAGTTAGCTACGATACAGCACTTAGAATTATTCACATGTTGACAAAGGATAGGAAAAGATCAGCTGTGAGTCAATAGGCTGCTGTGATTGAATTATTTTGGAAATTGCAACCTTTTCTAAATTATTTTACCTCACTCCATTCTGCTTTTTTCCCCCCTTGTAATAATGCTGACAGTGTATCAATGAATATGTTAATGGCGTAGGAGATCATTGATGTCTGTTTCACCTGTGTTCATAAAAACAAAAGCAGTCACCAGATGGATAGATGGATTCAGGGATACCATCCACCAGCTTGCTCTGTGTTTCCCGCACTGTAAACATCAGGGTTTCTGAATATGATCAAAAACATCGCCCAACAACCAAAAACCCTCGTGTGGATGTAACAGAGGAGGCCCGGTCTACTGAGGTAAACAGAATGCACAGTCAGGCGTGGCACAACAGGCTCGGCACCAGGCGGAGACAGGCCCCGGCGTGGCCAAACAAGTTCAGTGTAATGAAACACCCAGCAAGCCCCGTCATCACCTGCTGCGGTCCAACACCCTGGAGGAGCCAAGGAGAGGCTGCAGAATATCCTGAGCTCCCGAGCATGCTCAACAAACGGCACAACAAATGCTACACAATTTTAAGGTCAGTTGATAGGTGCACTTGGTCAAAAAAAAACAAAAAAAAACTTCTGAAAAGAAGTCAAAATTGAAAGTTGAATATATTTCTGAATTTGTGTCATCCACATAAAAATAAAAATGCATGTTTTAGCCAAAAAAGACCTTAATAAATATCATAGTGAATATTTGTGTTGCATAAAAGCAGAGAAACACGGATTCAGGATAACTGAATCATCAATTAGGGGTTTATAAATGCAGTTGACGGACTGCTTGGTTGCTCCAGTATCCTGTAAACAGCCCCTAAATGAGGCCATGTGCCAAAATGCATTGAGTGAAGGTCAGACTCTTCAAGCAATTTAGAAAGTCTTGCCAAGTCTTTCACACAAACCCAGACAAACACAGCAGTGTGAGTTTAGCTACGTGCACAGTGTCGTAGGTAGCATCCGTCTGTCACGCGCTGCATCCATCCACCGTACGTCGTGTCCAAACATTTAGAGTCTGAGGAGTGTGACCTTCAGCAGATTGTGATGCATAATGTATGAAAAACAAAAATCAGCACAGTTTTAGCGGAGTGACAGACTGAACACACACACACACATGCACACACACACACACTCACAGGCACACGGGCAGAAAATTAAAGAAAGAAGTCATGCATTCTAAGAAATACATATGATGTTAAATACGTTTTTTTGCTGTGCTCTGACCTTTTGGAGAGAGGACGAGACAGAACCTGTGCTAGCTTTGTATGCATGACGACCTTTTTTTTCATTCTTTATTTAAGCAGCGTTACAGGCGGCTCTGAACGCACAATATGCTGAGTACATCAAAAGACGCGTGAACCGGACCATCGCTAATGTCTGCCTAATCAAATACCTGCAGCTGACATGTGCTTAACTTGTTAAATCCGTGTTTTAATGCAAGATTATTCAAAGTATGATGAAGTGTACGTCGACACAGATGATTGTCATCGGGGATTTGTCCAGGATCACCGCATTGCAATGTCATTTGAAGTGAGGTCAAAAACTAATTTTAACTTTCAACAAAACTCATCTAGACAATGAGGTCGGAGAGACAGTCCCTGGCCGTCGGTTCACAGTGTTACCTTTAGAGGAGATAAAGTGTAATGGCCCTAATCCCTGCCAGGTGGAAGTCACAGCCAACATAGGGCGACAACTAATCACTATTTAGTGAGTCATCCTCGATGTACGGAGATGACTCGGGTGTGCAGATAGCTAGTTCTGGCATCAGAACCGAAATGCGTCAGAAAAACACCATTTGTTATTGGGATATACAGGGCTTATGTGTGAACACAGCGGGTACGGGGCAAAGTACACTGCAGTGAACAGTGTTAGCTCCGGTTTAAGCTGGTAAGAGCCTCGGCTTGTTTGTCTTGGCAACTGGCAAAATCTCACCAGCTGTACAACGGGATTCCAGCGGATGTTTCTTTCGGACTTGATGTTTGCATGTAGTCTCTTTCATGGAAGTTAGTGCAATATGTAACAAATGGTGTCGTCATGGTGGTTGTTAGTGTCTTTTGCACTGAGTGTGTCATCTTGACATCAAAGCGCGTACATAATTGAAGCAGTGGTGATCACAGTGAATCATGTATGCTTCTGTGAATCCCTTTAAAAATAAATAGTTTAACATTTTGGGATGTGTTTTTTTCTCTTGCAATAGCTTCGATAACAACATGGAAACAGAGGGGCAGCAGCTAGTTTTCCTCTTTAGAAAGACAATACAATCCACCTACCAACACCTCTAAAACTCAGTTTAAAATCCGCACTAGACTGAAGGAACACTGACATGGTTTGGGGGTTAAGAGGGGTTATATGTCATTTGACCCGGTGTCTTGCTTTAAGCCGGACTTCACAGCATTTTTATCACATTTCCCGAGTCCCACACAATGAGACAATTAGCTCGCATTTTCAAAAGTGAAACCACTGCAGGACAGACACTCTCCTAAAACCTGGCTTGGATCCAGTGGCTCTGAAGAAAGCAGGGACGGCCGATGTCACAGGGATGTGTATGGTGTCAGTTAAACTGTGCACATGTACGCACAGGTGCAGATTAACCTTTCAAATGTTTTTTGCCACCTGCGCTGTGCCCGACAGCGTGTAGATGAAATATGATGGAAAGCTACCACAGAGTAGGGGAAAGGCAGCGACAACAACTGGTAATTGCCGCTGAAGATAAGGGAACAGCCGCTGAAATAACTGCTGTTTACCACACTGTGCAGCACTTCCAATCACACAGGTCAGCGGACTGTGGTAGTAAACTAGCACCGGCCGTTTTCCCAGACATGGAGAATTAAAAAAAAAAAGTCACTTGGTCGTACAAAGGCAGCGTGCTTCGGAATTAACAAGAGGGCTGTAGGGATAAGTTACAAGCCAAGGGGCAGAATGAAAGTTTTTGTTTTTATTATTCTGTGAACATCAAAATTGCTCTCAGCATCGGTAATGGTCCCACATTGTCCAACACAAACATGTACTCCTTGTCCTGCATATGGTTTGTTGGGATATGGTTACCCTAGTTGTGTGTTGAGTTTTTTTTTTTTTTTTTTTTGCACAGGTGCATTAACTTATATGCACATAATGGCATTACAAATTGTAATTCCAACACAAATTACACAAACAGTGATCCTAATGGGTTCTGGGATTGGCTTCTTTTTTTCCCCCTTTCACCTCGCTCTGCTTTACAGACATGACAATTGGTATCATCATCTAATCTGCCTCTCTGTCCAAAAGTGAGTAATCGTATCTCCGTGAACTGTCTGGTCTTTTGTGGCTGCGCTCTAATTAAAAAAGACCGGACATTTTCCCCCCCCATCAATCACAAGTAAGTATTTAACAGAACAAAAAGTCTTTGGAATGATTCCCTCAAACTAGCAGGCTAAACAGATAAGCAAAACACAAATCATTTGAGGATACTGGATTACCATGAAAACCACACATACGTACAGGGATATGAAAAACCATCACACTGTATCTCCCCAGTAAGCAAGATATGATCAGTTATGCTGGAAAAACCACAAGGTAATCCATCATGTTAACATTTTTGCTCATGTATTAATTTTGTCTGTCGTTCGTCAATATTTCATTATTGCAAGCAGGGAGTATTTTCTGACACTTGAGAGTTGTCTCAGGGTCTCCAAGCAACTTCAACATGCATGCACTGTAAAAATTTTATTAATAATATTAATATTAAATCAAGGTGCTGTTATGCCTAATCAGCTGCTGGAGAGACTCGTGTCTCCCTGCTGCTTTTTAACCATCAGTGAAATATGCCGGCTTCCTCAGCGCGCAGTGATATTGTTCTTTCAGGTCACGTCAAAAATGCGGCGCACGCTGAGTTAGTGGATATTGGCTCCGGGTTTCGTGCAGATCAGCAGGCGTTCTTGGACCACCATGAGACACAGCTCAGCAAAATGCTAAACACTGTCACCGAAAGGCTCGGGTCCCTGAAACTCACGCAAAGAGTGAGAATTGGATTTTTTTTCACACGTTACTCAGAATGCAGGACGAGGCATCATCACAGGATGACACTATTGATGCCCGAGAAAACTTTAATTAACTCTATTTCTACTCTGCTTTTTTTCCCCCTCCTTCTCGGAATCTCTGTGTATGTTTCAGCAAAAGAGCTGCAATGATGACACTACAGTGACCCAACTCTACATGCTATGCACATTGTCCTGTTATGAATCCAGCGAGACTTTTCAAAATCAGATCGCGGATACACAAATTCAGATGGTCACCCAATCACACGAAGGAGACTGTACGCAATTCTATAATCTGCCACTTCTTTCCAGAAACGCCTCCAATTTGTCAGATGGAAGATTCGGGTTGGCACCACACTTCAGTTTAGGATATCTAATGCGCCAATGCGTGTAAAAAGATAAAATACAATCTGCCTCACTCAAAGTCCCGCTCTCCACTGTTCAGTCGAACGCTTCGCATTTCTATTACCGACTGAATGGCTGCCTTTCCTGAGGCAATCACACACCATGTAGGCACATAGATGGAGCCCGGAGGTTTAAAGAGTCTCCCCCTCACATTATACCTTCACTCACCCCTACCTCCATTGTTATTGCCGCCTCTAGTGCGGCTCTGTTTCTTCTCTAGCTGTTCCGATCAGAGGACATCAGATCCACCTACTAATGTGGTCTAATAAGGGAGAATGAGATTAGGGCTCCACTGATTGCTCTCTAATTAGACTGCAATGGGAGGATGATGTATTTGACGGAGGACACCTGGACGAGTTGTATTTTATCCGCGTTCATTCGTGTTTCCCCCGATGTGCTCCCGGGACTGTGGCATGTAGCTACACAACGGCGCTGACACCCAACGCAGCAGTGCGACGGGCTGAGTCAGGCTCTGCGGTTTGACATCTTGATTATGTTACTGGTGGAGTATATTTAGAAAGCGATCATTTCCTCGCAGCCGCTGAGAGGCTGCGAATACGTCCAACACAATTGAAGGGGTGCGACAGTGAGTGGTTAAATGTGCATGACCGTGTGCCTTAAACAGTACTTAGCGTTTATACCTCTTATACCCGTCTATCTCCACGAAAAGCTTGGGTAAATCTATCAAACCCGGGCGTGCTGATTGACTCACATCGTTTCAGTAATTAGACTGCGCTCATTAATAAGCAACACGCTTCACATAAGGTCAGACGTTAATTGCTCACTAATTTTTTGCAGAGTGTATTCATGCACAGTTTTTTTTTTTCTTTTCGTCTTCTCTCTTTTCGACTGTTCTTCCACTGAATGGAAAGATGAGAGAATTATTATTCAGACCACAGCCGCACATTGCTCCAGCAGCACTGAATTGATCAAGGCCTCTGCGGTTTATGCTGGCAGGATTTCATCCCAATACAAATTAGAATGTGAGATTGAAGCATCTGCTGTAAGTTTGACATGGGATCCGTCTATGTATCAATCTATCCATCCATCCATCCAAGTCCAAATACAAACACCAATCCAAATTGTACAACTTGTGACAGTTATTCTCTTCGTCGCAGCATCTTGTATGAAAAAGGCTGGCCGGCCATCTTCAGCTGGAACATCTGACAGGCAACGCTCTCTATTTATTTATGAATCCCTAAATGGTGCCATGCCGTTTTACGTGCCTTCCTCATTAAAACGGTTACATCATTATTTTCCTTGCGCAAGTGACTGGCTGATGCTGAACGTCCTGCGTGTGAAAGAAAAAATTGGGGACAAACTGCTTTTAGTGCTACGCACTTTAAACAAAATTGCACCCATGAGTCGATTTAAAAAAAAAAAAAAAATGATTTCAAGCTATACTCCTCTCTTTAATGTAACTGTAACTGCTCAAGCTCATCCGTTTTATGTCTATTAATTCTGTCTTAAGTGTACTGCTGACAGCATTAAAAATGAGGGCGTGCACTCGATGATTCTTTTAGATTTATATGGAGTGAAAATGAATGAATGTCTTGTATTAGACTGAAAGGAAAGTGTATCCTAGATCAGCTTCGATCAGCCACATGACAGTAGCTGTGTTTCAATGTATTTTATTATCATTATTGTTACTTGATTTTTTTTGTGACATTGTGGGGACTCAAAATTGCTTGAAATCATACGTGTAATCACGGAAGTCAATGCTATGATTGCTTTTGTGACTTTCATTATAACAACCCGCTTCTTATAGCGGGTTATAGTCATTATTTTGAAAAAAAAAAAAAAAATGGCATCTGTGCTGCGAGCACATTGATTGGATGTAATTGGTTAGCTATTAAGCTCTGTATAGTGTTGTTTTTCCCCTGTATCTCTGTGGTGTACCCGCTGAATGAAATGGCGACAATTGGCCAAACCCACAAAAATTGAATCCCGGCTTTACGGAAAATGCATTACCTGCTCCTATTGTGTTAAAGTCTTCACATTTTCAACACTAAATGTCAATGGCACCGGGGACCATGGCAGACAGGTTGTCCTTGCAGAGCTGATGAAATAGAAATATATCAAAAATACACTCCTAAATTGTGTTGTAGCGCTCACCGAAACCAAGGTCTCTGTTCCAGCTCACTGCCTGTGAGTTGAAACACAGCTGTGCGTGAAAAATGCAACTGGGAAGGTTAAGGGTGGGGAAGGGCGCAGGTGTAAGAGCTTAAGTTGGTTGAACAGAGGAGAGACAGGACGTCTCGTACAGTCTGAATGTGCGACTATTTCAACAGATGATCGAGTTACTTGATGTTACACGAGTTTTCAGTTCTGCAGACGGCTTTGTCATTCCTGTGTTAATCTGTTTGTTTATTTTGCCCCCGCTTGCGTGCCATACCGCAGCGAGGGTACTCTTGTTCACCTGAGTGTGTACAAGTGCCCTCAACCTTTCACTGTATGAAGTGGCCATTTTATCTCCATCTGCCAAACAAATGTTTTTATTTTTGAAGACACAGGGCCGCTACAGATGGTACAGGTGTAAAAAAAAAAACAAAAAAAAAAAACGTGTGAATACAGCCAAGAAACCATTTTTCTCATTTGCCTTATTTGTCAAACCTCATTAACGCCAATCATGGGTGTTGCTTGAGTCTCATGCATAAGTTAACCAACACCTCTACATTGCATCCCTTTGCCAGCTTTGGTTTCAGTTTCAATTAACCCTAACAGCAGAGGATTGCTGTTCCGCTTCGGTGCATGTAAATGACCTTGAGCGTGTAATATACAATAAAAACAAATTGCAGCCAATCAAGGTCACAGACATCCATTAATAATTTTTTTTCCTGCAACAACGTTAAAACCTACCCTCATCTGTCACCGGAGGCAAGTGTGTTATTTCTCAGCTGGGAACTTTGTCTCAGAGTAGAAGCAACATAGGGTGCCACTCCAAAGGCTGCATTTATTACGGTATAGGTTCCAGGCTTTGGCTTAGCCATACTTAACTCGATCACTTTGCTTAGGAAACGCTGCTCAGTAAGCCTGCAGTCTGGCATATTAATCAGGCAGCTCTGCAGTGGAGCCATTTCTCCTCTAAATCTAATCTCCAAAGGATCCCAGTCTATATCCTTTGGAATGAAGAGCCTTGGAACAAATCTATGCACTCTTAAAAGGCAGAATGAGTCTTCAGATACTCCGTGCGACTCCATGCTGCAGCTAGGACCTAATATCTGTGGGCACCCAGTGTGTGAAGGTTGGGGCATTGATACAAAGGCTGTGTGTAGGACCAGATTTTATCTTCATAATGGGTGGGTGTTAAAACTGTATTGTCCCCTGAGTGATACAAGCGGAGAACTGCCCCGTACAGGACACTTGCGACATTAAGCAATAATTGAGCAGCCACGGCACAGTGAAAACAATTTGTTAGATGAGGTGATTGAAGTGGAGTGCACAATATACTGCAGCTCGGTAGTGAGGGCAGAGGCCAGGCGCTTACACAGACCATCAGTTAGGATCACCTTTCCATTTTCATTTTCTCTCTCAAAGGCAGAGATGATAGTCTCAAAGAACCGTGACTCATCATGAGTGTGCAGAAACCAGAGTTTTGGAATTCCCCAGCTCATGTTTGGCAGTTGTCACATTTGGAGCCATCGGCATGCTCCTTCCCCCTGTGCTGTGGCGAGGAGGGTGTTCAGGGACTTGGGGAGCAATATTGCAGAAATGGGAAAAAAAAGAGCTATTTTGCAGAGAACTAAGAGTAAAGCAAAATTTGTATTCACATGGATGGATCAGGAGACATGTTTTAATAAGGTTAGACTGTCGTTGCCAGCTGTTGTACCAGTTGTGGCTGACAAAAGTGAAGGGGAACGTACTGAGTTCTCATGGAGGGGCTGTTGTTGGTATGCCATTGATTTGAGACCTTTAATGTCTTGTTCTTTGACCTGCTGGAGCCTTCTTCTGCGGCTTGTGCACTGTGCACTTGAGCTGCACAAAAGGCTAAAATAGACCCTGAACCACACTGTGACGCTGCAGCCTGATAAACCATAGGCATAGACCGGCTGAAACTCTTGGGAGTGTGCATAAGGCTCAGAGGGTTCAGCCTTGAAGAGCTGCGAAGTTTGATACGCTCTATTGACTCCACTCTGGCTAAATGGAAGAAATTGATCTCCAAGGTGTCATTCAGAGATTGTGTGCGAACAACCCGATAGCGCTGCCACTGTGGAACCGTATGGCCTTTGAGAACCCAGCAGGTAGCCTCTTTCAAAGCATGCAGTAGAGCTGCTCAGACTCACACTGTGGTAATCCTTCTGATGAAGCGTGGAAGCTTTAATGTCATGAAATTGCCAACAATGACCTGACAGGGCTCTCCGATTTTGAATTTCAGCCGTCAGCTAAAGTTGAAAGAGTTGTAAAATGGTTAAACTGTTGAGTGATGGTTCTTCTGTGGAAACACCCAAGTTACTTAATCATAGTTATACCAAGACTGGTTAAAATATTGTGGTTTAATTCGGCTCTTCTCTAACTCTCTTGCTTTCGCAGGGCCACAATCAAACGGATGCACACTTGCACAAACAACAGCGGTGCAGTCTGTTGTTTCCGACTTTCCCTTTATAAAGATAAATGAAGGCATACGGTTTACTTTGAGAGAATATGTTTATGCTCTTTTTTGTGTTGGCTTTGGCTTGCTCTGTAGGTGGCAAATAAACAAAAGCACTGGGAGGGAATCCAGAATCACTTTCACTGTGTTCCTGTTCATTTGCAGGAAGGTTACAGTGCTTACAACATTCCCCGCAGCAGTTTAGAATGTTTGCAGGATGTTTTGCTACGAAGCCATTTGACCTGCTGGTTGTGCTCGACGGAAATTCAGAGGATCAGCAAAGTCATTGTCATTAATTGTCTTGGGATCTTGAACGTCGGCGCTGCATTTTGTGGCAGTTGTTAGGATATGTCAGCCTGAGCCAGAGTGGTGGACCGACTGATTGACATTTTCCATCCCTTGAGTCATGCTGCATGGTTCTGGGGGGATGGAAATGTCAGTCAGTCAGTCAGTCAGTCAGTCAAAAAAAAAAAAAAAAAGTTTCCCGGGGCAATTAGAACAGCTTGATAGATGCTACTGTCAGCGGCTGCCCTCATGTAGGGATACTATAGCATAACTCCTCGGTTGCTATGAAACATAATCGTATCAAAGATTGAAAGGTAAGTACGCTGACAAGATGCAAGTTATTGACAAGTTTATCGTGTGGTCCTGTTTTTCACTCTGTCCCCGCCTCACTCTCTCTGTTACAATACAAATGATTGCTCTGGAGTCATCACTTCCTCTCCTTTTATGGATTGAACCCTCTGTGGCAAAGTCCCGGTACATTACTAACTCACAAAGGAAAATAGCCCCGTCAACTTAAGCAGGATTATGTGATCAAATTTGCATTTTTAAGTAACGGAAGAATGGCAGTTTCAGCTAACAGTCTTTCAATGGTTGCCGCTCAAAAATCTAATTAGTGCTCATTATTGTCCTCTTGAAATGAGTGTCCTTATGAGAATGAGCTTATGTGATTAAAGTGCTGGGGGCTCGTCTGGGCCTGGACTCCTGCTTTTCTTTCCTCTTTTTTGTGTGCGTGGTTGTGTTTTGTTTCCTGAATCCCATTATGGCTTCTCCCTGGTTTAGGATCATGCATCATCGTGTCTTTGTTGAAGCTAGTGTTGCTCTACCGCAGTTTTTGTCTTTTTTTTAAAGACAACAAAAAGTAGTTATGACTTGACGACAGACGATGCAGTATTAATGAGACCGAATTAATTCATCATTACGTTGAGGACACAATCTTGTCTTCCTATGGATACAGCTCCAAAGAGAGTAAAATGAGAACAGCAAACAACAACTGTATAATCTGTGTCTCCATTGTACAGATGCAATCTAAATGGTAATTGTTTAGCGTATCTCAAACAAAAGCAACATCTTAAACTCAATGCGAAAGTGTTTCATCCAGTCGCACGCTCTCCCCAGAGTGCTTGTGTTTCAGGCTCTGGAGATCTGCAGTGCTGTCACGAGATAACAAGATGTTTTTGCTCAATTGATCCCAAGCTGTGTACTTCCACTGTCAGACATGGCTGTGCTCAGCTCTGGCTGCAGTAATCCCTGTATTTACAAAGTCATTCTCAGGTTGAGAGCTTTTGCTCTGTTCAAGGCCACTGAGCTGTTGACTTCAGCCGGCAATGCGATGAAAAATACATGCAGGTTTGTTCGGGATCAACACCTACAATATATTAAAACATCACCACGGGCCATAAACCATCAACCGCTAATTACAATTAAGTCTCATTATGTGTGGTTTTTCTTTAGTATGTTTTTTTTTAGTTACTGGTGTGATGTTCAGCTGCTGTGATCTATTCTGCTCAAAAAAATTAATTACATAAATTAATTCAACGTAACTTCGTATATGTATACTATGCGAATATACAAATTGCAAAGGCAGGTAAGTAAAACCGTGGCTGGTATCAGCAAAAACAATACAGTACTTGCAAAAGCTTATTATTAGTCAATAGTTTTGAGAGTGCAAGGGTCAGTGATAAAGGTCACCAAAAAAAAAATTCCAGCCAGTGCCAAAGGACTCAGTAATCGAAGTCCGTCCTGCCCTTTAGCAGCATCTTATCTTCCTCAGACCGCTGCTGCAAAACCTCATTGCATCCTGACAGGCAGAAGGAAAGAATAGTTCCTATCAAACGATTATTATTTCGACTAGATCCTGGTGTCAATCTTTTAATATGAGAATCGACTCTAAAGCCGGAAAGTTTGTATTTATCAATATCGCATTGATATCTCCGTATTGATCGGCACATCAGTATCTCAGAGTAATTCATATATTTTAGAGATAGCGATGATCTGTTTTTCCAGCTGCTTGCACACTGGTCTATTTTTTTTATTCAAACAATATCCTCAATGATGCCTAAAAATGCAGGACTCCCTCTGATAATCATGGGTTTATGAAAAAAAACTCTGGGTGCTCTGATGGATAAAAGCTAGATCAGCAATCAATACATACAGATCGGTGCATTCAGAAGAAAGCTGTTCAACTGAGCACATACTGTTAACAACAATCTTCCCTCTGGCCTCCCATAATACATAATCCATCTGAGCCTAAAGTGATCAGTTTTTTAATTGGAGTCCAAACCTTTGTGTGGAATATGATTAAACTGCGTTTCGCTGACAGACAGCTCCACTCTCCAGCTGTATTCTTGATATTTACAATCTCTTTCCTATCTGAAAATGAAAATATTACATCTTCAGTATCAGAAGTGCGACATGACTAGGTTTTTTTTTTCTTCTCCATGAACCAAAACATTACGACTAATTACACTGAGGCTGTTGTCTGTAATGACATATCCATCAGGGTTTAATGTGTTATGAAAGTCATCAAAGCAAAGTCAATGGTGGTCAAAGCAACGCTCTTCGCTAACATGATGTATCAGAGCTAACTCCGGCGATGTTGTTGTCTCGCCCGTAATGGATTCACTGTGTCACATAATGAAACGGAGCAACTTTCCAATATCAGCTCAATGACGAGCATGTTTCGTCTGTTCGTTTTGCTGTGGGTAATTAGTCGCTCTGCTCCGTGGGCAGAGGGACTCCGAAGTGCAGCTAAGTGGATTGATGTAGTCTCTCTGGTGTCTTCGAGAGCGGGGTTTCATATGAGCTGTCAGTCCATAGCCTGATTTCCACACGGCCATTTCTGAAGTCTCTGCACTGTCAAACCCTCCCCTCTCGCTCTCTCTCTCTCTCACACACACACACACACACACACACACACACACACACACACACACACACACACACGCACACACACACACACACTCACCCTTGAGGTCATTCAGCGGCCTAATACATACTGAATGTGAGTGACAGGTCGGAAATGTACAATAATAACCCAAGCTCTGCTTTTATCCCAAAAGGAACTTTATCTCCGATGAGCAGTTTAACTGATAAGCATCGGGTACATTTTCTGAATAACCCCAGTATTTTTTTTTTTTAAACACATTACAAGGCCTGATCTCTAGCAGCCTAGAATCCTTTTAAAGTGTATCTCTTTTATGTTTTTTATCTGTCCTTCCACCTGTGTGCATACTAATCACCATGAAACTGTAATGGAAAGAGCAATCTGATATATAAGATAGTGTGCTTCTTGACGCATTGTTAAATCCTAACTTTTTTTTTTTATTTCACTCTCTCTCAAAAGAATTCACATCCTCATTAATACCGCTATGAAAAAATATCATTAAGGTCATTAAACACTGGGCCAAACACTTGTTCTTGCATACACACACACCGACACGCTCGTATTCATGCACATACAGCGCATACACACGCTCAACATCAAACCCCTCACTTGGGCTTCAGCTATGGGAATACAGCAGCTAAATTAGCATAATGAATTAATATCAAACACAGCTTTATCCCGCCTGTGCAGCCTCGCAGCGCCAAAGCTCCAACCAACTCTTTATCTTTAATATGTCCCCTGCCACCGGCATTAGCACGGCTGACCACTCCGAGTACAACATGATTCATCTTGGCATTGTTTTCAGCCCTGATTAACTGGGTTAAGGTTCCTGGCAACTATACACAGGGATCATCATCGGAGCTCTGTAAAGTATTCAAAAAGGACGTGTATTTAAAAAAAGGGTAAGTACAGTAAATCACCATGCCAAACACTGTTGCAAAGATTGGTCATAAAAGACCACATGCTACATGGCAGTAATCCTCAACAGCCAGATATCGGTGTGAGCTTGTGAACACTCTTCCTGTGTCTCTGTAGGATTTGTGTGTGTAGGGGATTTTTTTTCTCTCTTTCTTTCGATAAAGTGATTTTGTAATTGCATTTGTATTGTTTTCTCAACATCCTGTTAATTGCTACTAGGCTGTGGGTGTTATAGGGAGACACCAATCAGCCGTATCATTAAAACCGCCTACTTAATATGGTGCAGGTTCCCCCTGCGCAACCAAAACAGCTCTGACATGTCAAGCCATAGATAAAAGACCTCGTGGGGTGTCCCGTGGAGTCTGAAACTGGGATTTGTAGGTTGGGTGGGTTTGTAGTGGATATTTTTGGATCCTGTATGATGGGGGGTGGGCACTGCCATTGGGGAAAGTCATTGCCATGAACATGTACTTGGTCTACAACTGGGTTTGGCTTTGCAAGATCACAAGATCTTGCAAATCCAGCTGCCTTGTAAGGTTGAAGTAAAAGGGGGGCTTAACGTAAAGGTTTGACTCTATAGTCCGTGTTTGCATCCAAAGTCCCATCTGCAGTTAGGTTTAGGTAATGAAACCATTGTGGGTAAGGTTTCGGGAAAGATAGTGGTGCCCATTAAATATCCATGATCGTGTTGTGTTCAGCCACAGCTTATAGTAACGCCTGCAACTCGGCTTGTCATGATGCCTGTGACCGGTTTTAGAGCGTAAGGCAAGCAATGCACTCAGCGCAAGTCAGTTACAGACTGTTAGCTGGTGGAGGTGGCAGTAGTGGACTGAAGAAAAGAGAGGATCACCTCATTTGTTTGTGTTGAGACTGTACAGTCAGACACAAACAATAGAAAAAAGACACCTACTGTTAATCTGACATCAACTTTAGGTTTTGCCACTTCATCAATACTAGAAACGCACAGGTAGCAAGTAACTTGCTGTCACAGTGCTTGTTCATATTTTTAGGTCCTACAAATTCTTTCCAGCTATAGAAAAGCCTGAAAAGTCGGCAGTTAGAAGAGACATACAGAACATTGCAAACAGACATGAGTTAAATTCCTTGTGCACATATGTATGAGTCTGTGGCTCCAACATGTTACAAGCTTGAATTTGATAATGTCCAGAAATTCTCTTTTCCCCAGTTGTACGATACGCCGCCTGCATTTTCACGCCATATTCCCACTGTTGTTTGAAGTTATGAATCGTCTGTCATTGGTATTCCATTCAAGCAGATGGTAAAAATCACATACTGGGTGGATGGAAATCCCCCCGGAGGTTCAGCTAGGCTCCTCCACCCACACAGAACACACTAAGTGGAGGGCTAACAGCTGGTGCACATTCGCCAAAGCAGAGACTCCGTGCAGTGTTTTCTTGCTCTTTAATCTCATCTCGATAGTGACTGTAGCTGCCTTGGTCGACTTGGAGCCTTTTCACACCTAGTCTGCTTAAATGCTCGCCATTTGCTTAATTTATTTCGGTAGGTGAGAAAAAAATAGCATTCCAACTGCATAGAAAACAACTTCACTGAGACGGCATGAAATTACAGGTCCCGGCCCTGTTCCAAGCCAACTGCAGGTGCAGCCTGTTTATGGGAACAACAGTATAATGGCTCCAGCACTTGGCGTGAGAGGCGTACTTCACCTTTGCCTTTTTCATTATTTTTTGTATATCGGGACAAGTCATTGTGCATTATAGCTTACATAAAAACAAATCATCTAGGTTTGTCAACAATATGGTTCTACAAATGGTTATGACATAAATTCAGTGATACACAGGGTTTGTTATACGCACATGTGTATACACAATTGTATTCCTTGTTTGGAGTAGATAACATAGCCCACATATGGAGTATATGACTTGAATTTAAAATGCTGGCATATGTTTTCACAGCTCCCAATCGTCCCGTTAACAATGTGCTCTTGGTATGATTTCTCTGCAACAAGCATACTGATGTAGCATCAGACAGCAGGGGATACATTTTTAGAGCAAGGCACTGGGACAATCATCATTATGGCAGGTGGGGGTGTCAGAAACAATAGAGGAATATATAATACTATGCAATACACACAACATGCACATGGATAGTTGTTTTTATTTTATTTTAAATTTTTTTTGCCATTTCATCCTAGCACTTTAACAACAACTTCAACTCTAAATTTCAGTCTTCAGTCAGAGGGGCAACAATCCGTACTTTTCTCACTGGTATAAAGTTATGAAGTACAGGATTAAATCCAAAGCCGCAATTGCTTAAAATATTTTGAAATAATTTGTTTGCTCCCTATTGAAAAAGCGCATTTAACATGACTTTCATTCTTTCCATATGTGGGAATGCTTAACCTCGTGTGAAACATCTTTACATATAATATATGAAAAAAATAACATAGAAATATAATATATTCTGTCAATGCAATTTGTAAATTGTGATTTTGTTGTTATGTTCTGTACATGCAACTTGTATCGTATGTCTGTCAGTCCTGGGAGAGAGATCCCTCCTCTGTGGCTCTTCCTGAGGTTTATTCTATTCCCCCCCGTTTTTTGTTTTTTTTTTCTCAACATGGCAAGTTTTTCCTACATCGAATCAAGGGCCTAAGGACAGAGCATGTTGTCCAATGTGCTGAGGGAGGCAGTGTGATTGTGATTTGGGGCTGTGTAAATGCAATTGATATGAATTGATTTGAGGAATCATGCTGTGCCGTGGATACGCCGTCGATTCAACAACTTAAACCACATTCCGTTCTTGGTTTGAGAATGTTCACAGTTAGAAATTCTGGCTTGAGGTGAGGTTCAGTCTGCTGCCTCCATCATGCTAACATAGCTGCTCGTCAAGAGGCATCATAGAGTGAGACTAATCTGCATTGTTTCTTTGAATGTGTTGTTTTTTTCAATAATTGATTAATCAAAATCAGCGTGTTATACTGACAGCTCTAGTTCATTCATATTTGAAAACAGACCACATGTGACAATGTTTTCTTTTCCCATGTTAACATTTTAACCCAGTTGTGTTAAAAGCACAGCATAGCTTTTCAAAATATTCAATGAACCAATGGTTTACAAATGTAAAGGCAATCTTCACGCGTGACATTTTTCAAGGTTGGCAGTTTTTGCGAACAAATGCTATCTCTGCTGACATTGACATTCTAATGAAAAAAGAAAGAGGAGATGGAGGGAAAACGTAAAACTAATGAATGTCCACTAAACTGATTTTGAAGAGAAACATACCATTGAGCTACTCAAGGCGGCTGCGAGTCCTCGAATGTGAACATTTTGTTTTGCTTGTTGGCTTTGTCCATCTTTCACAAGTAAACTTCTAAAAAAGATAAGAAAAACAGTCTGAATACGGCAGGGCGTGATAGATCTCAATTTCATTAGATTGATCAAAGTGATTAAGCCATCTAGTGTCTCTTTATACTCTGAGAGGGATATAAACAGGGACAAAGGGGGAGAGGAGAATGAGAGTTAGAAAAATGAGAGCTGATGAGGAGAGAGATTACATATCGAGGACGGTTTACCCTCCTCCATCCGAGTTGTCTAATTCGTCAAGCACATAAATTACCAAGCAGAGGGGACTTTGGTTTTGGAAGCCGGGGAACAGTATTATGCTAATTCATCACAGTGCAGTTTGTCACATAATCGCACGCTGGAATGTTAATGTAACATCGCTCCTCTTTCCTCTCCTGTTGATTATCTAATAACAATCACAGCAAGGCAGCGGGCAGGCTCCCTTAATTTATTCTGCTCCAAAATAAACCTTTTGATATGTTCTCCTCGTATGCGGGTCATCGTGGCAATGATAGCTTTTATGTTGTGTGCAGAGATGCGTGGGTGGGTGTGGGTGTCTTTGAGGGTTGACTAAGGTAATTCAAGAACCGCTGCTTTTGCAAATGTGCTGCACGACCCCTGCGTACAGCCCCTACAGCACGGTAGGTTTATTTGCACCCGTACTGTATGTGTACATGCCTCTGTGGGGCCCCATTAGATTGTTCCGTGCAGATCTAAATAGGACATGGCGACTTCACACACTCCAAGTCAAGTGCAGCTCCCGGGGCTCTGTGTGTTGTCATGAGGACCCCGTGTGTCGAGGAGACGCCGCGTCTTCAGCGGGTCCATATTAATCACCAGGGACGAGCGAGCGAGCGACAGTCAAACTGAGTGCTCTCTCTCCTCTTACCAATATTAAGACTGTTATGACTGAAGTAGAGGGGTAGTGCAGGTTGGAATACAGTAAATTACAGTTATTACCGCAACTGATTACAGTAATAATCGTCACTGTGTAACGTTATTTCTGCCTGTTGTTTGGCACAGAATGGAGCATACTTTAGACAGACTGCTGACACTGTGCTTGAATTAGCCGTTTCATTTATGCTACACAGTCACCGGCTCATTCATCAGGTGAACGGCCATCAGCTTCTGTTGTCCCCTGATCATCCCTCTGCCACCCCAGCCTCCTGCTGATGTGCTGTATTTCTTAGCATTATCGATTTCAGACTGATGCAGCGTTCACGTGTGTCTTTGTTTGTTCGATCGGAATCTTATCCTGCGCTTCTGCTGAATCTCAATTGTGCAACCAATTTTCTGCAAAATTCCTCGCCGATTCCTCGACAGATGTGCGTCTGATTGTGCTTTTATGGAAATGCGATGCCGACTGACTAATTAGTTCCTTTTTAATTATTAAGGGATGTGAATAATCTAGAGTTTTGTGGACGTTACAGGCAATGATTACAGGCCCGAGGACAGTTTTAAGAATTCTGTTTGAATAATGTGTCAGACAGAGTTACAGCGGTAGTTCCGAAGCAACTCTACAGCTGCATTTTTCAATCTGGTTCAGGCACGGGCTTCTGCGTTTGAACTGTTTGGCTGCTTTGATAAGAAGACAGGAATAAACCAGAGCCCCGAAGTGATGCGATGACATAAACACTGAGTGATAACTAACAAGAAATGACAGCAGTGAATTATTTATCTTTTTTCTTCTTTTTTTTCACATAAATGAGCGTTGACAATTATATTTTTCGACTGTTAAATGCCCAGCAATGTTTTCCTTTAATTGAAGTGGTCCTTCTCAAAAATGTGTAAATCTAACCCAGTCGGCGTAGTAAACGTTGGTAGTGTATATTACTGCAAGCCGCGCATATGTTAAAACTTCACAGTCATGATGTCTAAACTTTAGGTTTCTTTAGTTTCAGTTTTCAATATTGCTTTACTCTCTTGGCAGGTTTAGTCACAAATACATGAAAACGGACAAGAAATGTTCATGTTTTGGCTTTAAATATCCTGTTTCTTAAATATATAAATACCTGGTGTGGCTGCCACAAACACGGCTGCACCGAGGTCTCCCTAAACATTTCCAGTCTGCCGACCAACATGAAAGTCAGGTAGTCTGACAGGAAATGTAGCAATGTCAATACGGTACGTAGCCTATGACACGTACAAATGTTAACGTTAACTATGGGCTCAACATGTCAATCAAAATGAAGCAGTGTTTCAGCTTCACGTGCAGCTGTATGTCTGTCATATGTGAGTTCAAATATTGTACCTGAGGCATGCATGATATCAGCCTCTTACAGTGCTTTCATTTAGTTCCTTCGTCGTTGGTGATATAAGATTTAATTAACATGTTATTAAAATATTATTTCTGATTACGCTGTAATTGTTTCCGATTCTTTGAAATCGAAGGACTGGAAATTCTGCTATGGACGCAATAATTTAAAATAGAAGAGAGCCTCCAGGTTTTCTTTGTGAAAAAAGTTTTCCAAAATGATAATGACTCACTCCTATCGTGGAGCCTCATGAATGATGTAAACCACCTCAGTTAATCTCCTCCACAGTCGGTTCATTCAACACAGGCTGTGCTGAGCTCAACAGGCCTCACCTTCAGCCTCACTGATACAGACCTGCTATTTACACAGAGGAAACAAGTCCCGCACACTGATTCTGCTGCTTTGTCACTGAGCCTCCTGTAAGATATTCGTGGGCAAGATTGACTAGTCACGCGCTGTATTTATGCTCAGTTCTTTGCCCTTTCCCCACTCTGTACCTCTGTGGTGGGCTAATTGAGACTTGAGAGAAATTGAACTGCAAGTGAAATGATTAAGAACCTAAGTCCGTTTATCTGAAAACAATTTGCATTTATTTGCATCCAAATTGTGCGCGCCAACACATTCCCAAAACTCAGCTCCGTCTTCTATAATAATTCAGCCTCCCAGTAAAATAGAGCAGACGGAGGCGATCTTCTGCACATTAAGTGGATGCGCTGCATAATGCAGCGGCCGCTGCTGTGTTTTCATAAGCGCCATTGACTCGCTTCATGGTGGTTGAGTCATTGAGAGACACGTCTGATGTTGTTTACCGAAACATCTTCGAAAGTGAGCAGAGGGAAGAAGCAAGAAACGCTTCCTCTTGCTGGAGATCAATTTCTCGCCCTCAAAGGGTCAAATTCGGAATTGATTTCCCTCAGTCCATTTTCCCACAGTGGGAACTCTCTGAAGCAGTAAATCATTTCCTCAAGTACAATGGACAGAACAAATACCTCCACCAGGAAAGGCTGCTGGAGAACCGCCTGCCTCCCTCGTGAACATGATTTCCATTCACACTCTCTCAAACCTCTTCACGCCCAGGGAAATGTATCGCTCCCCCGTAGCACTCAGAAAGTAATTGGAATTATTATTCCAACAACACTGTAAACAGGTTTTTGCTTATGAAAAATTACCGAAAGGATATAAAAGCTGTTCTTTTAATGTGCAGCTGTTTTTTCTATTGGTAACTGGGGATGAGAAACACATACTTTAACAATATACTGCAATTCAATACAACAAAATCCAAGTCCACGAAGTTTAGATGTATCTGAGTGCTGTCGAAGTGAAGTCCATGTTATTTGAGTGACGTATTGTGTGTCTTCAGTTGGTGTTTTTATCAGGTTAAATCTAAACTGTGGCGTCTTGTTGGTAAAGGTCCTCAGTCATCCAGGCTGTGGTTAATTCTAAGCACTGTATCGTAGGCAACTGGCATGTTTCAGTTTCCTGAAGATGTTTCACCTCTCATCCAAGAGGCTTCTTCAGTTCCAAATAACCGCAGGGTTTTAAACTCTGTGTGGGAGTCTCTATATAATGTTATTTTTCTTTTTATGAACACAATGCAGGAAAAGATGCTAAGATGCTTATTTATAGTTATTCAATTCCAAGTTATGTTAACTGTTTCATTTACTACTGTCATTTTGGACAACAAAGTGTATTCGCAAACTTAACACGCTTGCTTGCGTCGATGCATACACACCATAAGTGCTTGATGACCACATTTGAGGGATCATTGTAAAAAACGTGTACATATTATGTGCATTTAAGAATATTGGCCATCATATTGATATTAGATTTTTTTTCACTCCCTAAATATTGATATCGGCATCAGCCCTAAAGTTACAGTATAAGCTGGGCTGGCACACATTCGATGACAGCTGTACTGTTTTTGCTAGAGTGAATGTTGGCAAAGTACATCTCTGAAGACCACAGTATGTTTAAACATGTCCTAACCATTTCTTAAGGTTTACTCTTTACATCGCTTTATATTTCAACTTTATGTTGTCAGTGCTTTTCTAAAGGTCTGGTCACATTTAGGCCAGAAGCCACTTGGTTAAGATTGGGAGCAGATAATTTTTTTTAAGGATTGAAACATGCAACTTCAACAAATCTGTGGTTGGCAGAAACGTACAATGCCGGCATTTAACTCTGGCAACCGGGCTGATCTTGGTTGTGTGAATATCCTTCATCACCCTTGCCCATATTTGTTCTAGACTGTAAAACTGAAGCAAAGCACTTTCAGCAAACGGTCGATCTGTTTGAATGTGCAGCGTCCTGGGCTGAATGAACATTACCAGCCTGCGTTATTATCCCAGCCGAGCCCTTATTACTGGGGATTTTTGGCAGTTGTGTGCAGAGCCATTACAACTCTTTCATCACGACAAAATATTTCACACCTGCCAGCCTGCGGTCCAGCCTGCGGTCCAGTCTGTGGGCGGCAGCTTTGGCCACCTAATGATGACAAATCAACATCAAAGACAGCAAAAATGTCTCCAAGGCTGCGGCTCCGAGTTGGACTTGAGGTGTGTGCGAACATGAAAAGACCCTTTGAAAAACTTCACTCTGTCAAGGATAACTGTTTTTTGGCAGTGTCACTAATAGGACGGGTCGCTTTGAATGTCTTAAGCTGTCAAACTTGCTATGCAGCAAGGATTTATGAGTCTGGGTGGACTTTTAAGACCCATATGCCTCAAAAGGATCAAGGCAGACGATGCATATTTCTGTTGAAAAACGAATCCACACAAGGGGGATGTACTTATCAAAAACAGACGAGTGGCTCACCTGGATCCCTTTCCTGGGAGAGACTGGACTTCCTGATCAAATAGAAACACATATGAAAACCTGATCTATGGGTGTGTCCATGCTTGTTGGGAAGTTACACAGTGTTTCGTAAGGGAAAAAAATGCATCTTCTAACTTCTTAGTGTGCAACTTCCCTCCTTAGAAGCACTGAAAAGTTTCCCACCGTGGCCTTTGTCAACAAACTCCTACAGTATATTGTTCAATTTAATTTCACCTATGTGACGGTATGGCTGGCACGTCTGGTATACCTTGAACATTGTGGTAAATGTGATGTGTAAAACCCCTAATATTACTTGAAACCCCTTTGGAATGAAATATTTCATATGTTTGACATTTCCCCCCGTGGCTTACATTTCCGACTGTATGTTCTGAAAAATGTACCATGTTTTCTTTTCCCGTCAGTCGTGCTTTTGTGTATTTACCGTCGATCTTCTCTTGCGTTTCTTTAGGTAAGAGGGAAGCCTTTGAACCTGTGCAGCCTGCAGTGCGTGAGTCTGCCTGTGTCCGTGTGCATGTGCGTGTGTGTGTGTGTGTGTGTGTGTGTGTGTGTGCGTCTGCTTGATCGTGTTCCTGTGTGCCAGAGGGCTAACTTCATCTCTGAGTTAGAAAGAGATTTCACCACACACACACACACACACACACACACACAGCTTTTTAAAGTCGCTCCACTCTTGTTTCTAACAAGACTTCCATCCTGATGGCTCTTTGATTTGATTTCAGTGTGTCATTCCAAGCTGTCTGATTGAGGATTTCTAATTAAATCAGCCGGATGAGAATTAAACCAAAGCAGTCGTAATCATGTTGGGTTGGCATGGGAACTTTTTTGAGGGAAAAATCTCATTCAGGAGCTCCAGGAATGGGGTAGAAACAAGCAGATGGCGGCGGAGCACCTGTGCAGGATACATTTTCCTGGAGCAGATGTGCCTTAAATACTGACACAGGCAGTACCAGACAAGGGCTTGATTACAGTGTGATTACTTTAATGATCACTGTACTGTTTTTGTGTTGGCTTGCAGTGAGCAACAGGAAACTCTCACAGCACAATGAATGGAGTGCTACTGCGATACTATGGCCCTGAAACTGTGGCCGTCCGTGGCAGTTTGAAAGGAGGGTGTAGAAATTTGATGGGAATTCAGAGAGATATTTCATAAGCATGTCTACAGAGGAAACAGCGTGGGCAAAATAAGGCATTTACAATGGAAATGAATACAGAAGCACAGACATTTTTAAGACTTTGGAGTTTTGAAGCTGCCCCTCCAATGTCTCCATGTTGCGGTACCTCTCTGTAGGTCCTGGCCTAGTTCAGTAGAAAATGGACAATTTACCCCCAGGCACGACTACTTTAGAGTGAGAGGCCGAGCTTTTGTACTATAAGAAAGACCAGCATCGTGCCATGCATATTTAGCAGAACTCCCCCTTATTTATATTATTCATGAAAAAGCATGGCCACAGCTCCCTTTTGAGGAATTTTTTTTCTAGAAGGGCTTTCTGCTATGCATGTTTGTTGTGAATGTGTAAAACACAGAGCTGTTCAATTTTAATTTCCAGCTACAGTCGCTCATCCTCTCCGCCGTATGCAGTGCTCGGTCTTGTGGCTGATACTCATCTACAGCTGTGATCTGCTTCACAGAAGGGGGACTCTCTGAGGGTCGACCGCTTTCTGTACTATGATAGAGGCACGCTGTGAGGCCGTGAGTGTTTCCATCTGTCACTTTGTCGCTTGGCTCCTCATTTTCGTCCTCTCCCTTTCTATCTGCCGTTCCGTCGCCGTGTTCCTTTTTCCCCATTCATTCTCCTCATACTTTTCCCCTCTCGGTGTCTCCCTCTCCCCTCGCCCCTGTCTGTTCCCGAGCCAAATCCGCCACAATCTGCCACCACCTTACCTGCCCTTTCCCACCGCATCTTTACCACATGGGGACAGCCAGTTCTACCCACTTTTTTGACAGTTCATCCAGATTTTCGTGTCGCAGAACAGAACATTCATGTCCTTCCAAATCCTGCGAAATACCCGCACGAGTCCAGGCCCACCCGTTTCTGCCCACTTTTAAAATATTCCCAGTCCTTTCCTTCCTGCCTATTTTTCATCAGCTCTTTTTAGTCTCCCGCCTCACATCTCAGCTCGGCGCCTCATCCCTGATCGACCGAGGTCTTGTTTGATTGGCTGCGGAAAACCATTAGAATTAGAAGCAGCAGGGAAAATGTCGGGAAAGGACAAACACGAGTACTTAATGTCGCTCTTGTACTTTGAATATATAATGACAGTGTTGCAGTGATTACGGGATCCGAGGAGAGACCGTACCCTTGTCAGACCTCCGGGGATACGCCGGGGCCTTGGACAATGTTTAATTCCCCTTGAAGGGATGTATCAAGTGGAGCAGAAATCAAACCAGAGCGGGAGGAATTCAATAACAGGCTTTCAGAAAAATCATCAGTGCAATTAACTGGAAATTGTTGATAAGGAAGTTCACTTTGAGGACTGGGCGGAAGTACATCTCTCCCGTTTGGCGTGTCACCTGCTGATGGTTTCAAGTGGAATCTTTCAATCACGAAAGATTTCTCAAAAGTAGAATGATTGAGTGCTCGGCTTTGAAAAATAAGGAGCGAATCCCCAATCATCAGTTTGCTCCGCGGACATAGTGCATTTCAAGATGCTTGGTGTATTTCAAATCTCTGAAGCTGTCTCAGGTTATGCATGAGGCATCAGTTTTAAAGCACGTTTACAAAAGATTATATTCATGGCTCTCATCCCATTAAAAAATGTGTCATTTTAAGTGGGGCGCTTCATCAGAGGAAGCCTCTCCTATTTGCGTGATTGCTTATGATATTATAACATACTTCCAGTCCATTAGCTCTGGCTGTAGTTTTTACTTTAACATGAATATTTATGGGTAAAAGACAGACAGCATGACATTATCCAATGGGAAATAATGTCCATATCTGCTAAAACATTTACATCATTTTCGTAGAAGACAGATGATTTTATCCTTACATTGAAACCCCACATAGTTGTTTCGAATCATTCTGCCTGAACGTCTGCCAATTTGTTCCTATGAAAGTTGCTCACCGGGTGCCTGTGCCAGTAAAGCCTCTGTGGGCTTCTTCACGCCTCTGTATTTTTTTGGCCGATAGAGCAGGCACACTAGAGTCCTTCTGTGGCCAAGCCGGTTGACTGTATGCCCCTCCGAGGCTTTGGCAGGCCGAGCCGGCTGACCCGCTGTTGGCGCCGCGTACCCCATGAATGTTGATAAAACTATTTATTCACACAGCTCTCCTAGACTTTCAGAATGTCACTGGACTGAAAACCAAAGAGAGTCACTTTGGGCAGTTTGTGACAATCAAAACATAAACACTCTATCCTTCCGCAGTCATTCTTTATTTCATGATTATGTGCAATTGTGACCAATGATCGCATGATGAGTTTTTTGTTTTGATGAAAATTTTGATGCCACAATTACTTAATTTCGAATAAAGATAGAATGTTGCAGTGCTGGAAGTGGACCAGTACTTTCTATGTTTCAGTCTTAAGATGGCCTTGACTTTTCTTGCAGACCAACACTTCACAATATGCCGACTGACCTGTCTTTATACTGGCCCTCAATAAACTATATCACCAAGGGGCACTATATACTTGACATTTGACACATTCCTCTTTCTGGCTTTTCTCTGTCAGTGCTTGAAGTGGGCCGGTACTAAAAAAAAAATGTTGCTCTTTGGCGTCCTTTCACTTTTTCCTGCATACCACAGAGAAGTGGCCGGAACCCTTTGCGCCCCTCTCCACAGCAGGTTGTCTGGGCAATTCATAAAGGCCTAAATGAAATGCATCACCAGGGGGGCCCTATACTTGTCACTAAACCGTCCCTTGCCTATTTATCTCTGAACGTGAAGTGCGTCATCCGTGCGACACACTAAACATACACACAGTGTCCGGGGATGCACACATGCCAACATATGTCGGAGTGGCCATCTGTAGCACTGGGGTAGATCCTGACACTCAAACAGTCCCGATGGCATGCTGACAGGTAAATAAGGAGGGGTGTTGGGAACTTTTATTTAAAACATTTGTATCACTTCACACACAGAAATGTTTTGATGCTCTGATAAGCGTGCATTATGCATTACTTAATCGGATACAGTTGTGTTCGTTTTGCACGCCAATGCAATGTGTAAGAGATTTTCCGCTCTAGTCCAGAATTCTTCAATAAATGTGTTTCAAAATCTAATCATTGCTGTTAAAAAGTATAAGGGGCAATGGAGCTAACTAAAGCATCAGCGGGATGTAAATCCTACGCCATCTTAAAACAGACTGACCGATCTGAGAGGAGCTCCCAGCAGGTAAAAACCAGTTCCAGTCAAATGTCCCTCTTGATATTTAAATAGTTGCTTGAGAAGGAAACCCACCAACATCAGAACACTCCAAACCTTTGCAATCCATCACTGTGTGTAAGCAGCATGCCGGCTGACCTCTGTGAGGTCTCGTTAAATGTACTCACTCTCCATTTCTTCCAAACACCATTTATCTTTTAAATGGCACTCACAGTCATTCTGACACTTCCTTTAATAGCCGGCCTTACAGTACAACACCAATGCGTTGCCCTTCTGCCGTGCATGATCGAACATACATTTCTCAAGCAGCCTTGATCTGGTTAACAAAGGTAAAATGCTCTCCATTCACTGGAGACTTAAAGGGCAGCAAGAGTTAATGTCAGGTGCCTTTTTTTTATTTCTTCTCTTTTCCATCTGTCAAATGCCTCCTTTCACCTGCTGTGTTCAGGGTATCCTGTGCAAAGAAATGCCGTTTGAAGTCTTTTAATCTCAGTCTGGACATTGTTGCTCTTCACAGTCTTCGCGAGGCTCCTGCAGTTTAGATCTGAATGGGTTGCGTGCTCAATTTGAAATATGAAAGTAACATTTTAAAACCTACCATATCTTTAGAATGACATTCATATGCAGATGGCAGCGATATAAATGCAGATGAAAGAAGACAGGGTGACGGGAAAAGGGGACTGGTCGGAGGAGATGGTGTGAAAGGACAAACGGGATGCAAACATAATGACAGCACAGCAGACTGAAAGTATGCATGCTAAATGGATGCTTGTCTCGCAGGCTGAATACTGACTGCAGACTTCAGGCTCAAGTAACTAAGTCCTTAATGTTCTTTGCTCTCATAAGTTTTTTTTTTGTTTGTTTTTTAATGCGTGTTGGAAATTTCAGATTACCCTCCTGGCTTCTCTTAAAGGGCTGTCAGCTAGATGCTGTTGGCTATTTATGACCCCAAGTTCTGCATTTCTGCTAGAGTATTCTGACTCACAAGTTAAAAGCTACAGTGCTCTCATTACTCACAAACACACACACACACACACACACACAAAATAACAAAATAACAAAGAACTATGACTTTCTGCCATTTCAAATGTTTTGCAAATAGCAAAAAGAAATGCTTTCAGACCTAGTCCGAATCAGTATTTATAATGATGCTGATAAATAACTGCTGTAAAATGTACGGACCGTGAACTGCACACGCAAGGTGACATTGTTACACCGTATAGTAAAGTACAGCACTGTTTCACACAGATGATCATTTCACTCTGCAGCTTGTTTGTAGGTTATAATGGCGTTTCCCTGATGCTTTCTCATGACGGACATTTGATGAAACTAATAACATTAACAACAGTTTAGTGTAGACATGCAATCTACACAGGGATGTCTTTTCTAGGGTAACGTTTGGCTAATTGTCTTTTTTTTAATCTGTTGTCATTTTACCCCAGTTCATTGAGCTGCGTCCTTGTTATCTGAATTTTCTACGGCCAGACTTTCTTTTTACCACTGATGGAAGTGCTATATCGTAGGGAGTTACTCAAAGACATTTCACCTCTCACCCACGAAGCTTCTTCTCTTCAGTCCACTTGCCTACAATATAGCAATTACAGTTATCGTGACCTGGATGGCTTAAAACTACAGATGGAAGCCTTTTACTTTGTCACAGATCAGATTGTAGGAAAAGGGAAGTTATATGGAAGGGATTGTTAAATGTGCTGCTTTACATTTGCAATGCATATTCATGAAGAATATAATGTTTTGCTGGGAGATTGGCTCGTTAAGGTTACAATTGCATTTTCACAGTGTAATCAGTTTGCGTTCCTCTCGGTTTCGTCAAAACTAAGAGTGAATAAAAACTTGCGGCAGAATTTTAAACCAGTGAAGGATTTTTTTTATTTATTTTTTCCCAGCAGTGTCTGGGACCTTTCACCAAACTGTGAGTTTAGGAAGTTACCAAGTGGGAAATCAAATTCAGGAGTGAGTCATCCAACACAGCCTGGACGTGTTCCTCTTTGCTTACTTTATCTCAGTTCATTACAGCTGTCAGTCATGCAGTCCTTATTGTCTGAGAGTAAATAATGGTAAAGCCTGTTAAATATATTCACTGCACTGGAGCTCTGTCTGGAGAAAACACACTACATGTTCGAATGGAGTGAATGGCTAACAGAGCAACCTTTGCACATTCGTAACCGGATGTGCAAGGGTTGCACGGGCTTATCAGATCATAATATGATCTTGGCAGCTAGGAAATTAACCAAGAAACGCTTTGTCAATTACAGACTAGGCCTACCGAATGCAGATAAACTCATAATACCGAAGCAAGATCTACCAATTTTGGAACGCGAACTAAGCGAGGTGACATGGAACGATGTTCTACAAAGTACTGACCCGAATACATGCTGCAGTGAACTAATGAATGTCATTAATAAAATTACCTTAAAGTTCCTCAAAACGGCTAAAAAATCTAAAAGGAAAAATTCCCTTCCGTGGGTTAATTCATCTATTAGACAAACAGAGCCCAAGCCCTATACAAGGGGCGCCGTAACAGAGTCACTAAAGAACTACGTGCAGCTAAAGCAACTTATTACATTACACTTTTAACGGAGGCTAAGGGCAACAGTTCATTTATTTGGAAACAAATTAAAAGCTTAATAAAACCACAGAAAGCTCAAAGCATAGTGCAGGAACTTAAAACTGGAGATCAAACTCTCACAGACAGTGGAACAATTGCGCAGACACTTAATGACTATTTTGTTGGGTCAGTTGAGGACATAGCCAGAACTTTTAAGACAAGTGTCTGGTCAGGCCCAACCATAGCTGAAAAGAAAGGCCTAATGTTAGAGCTCAAACAAATATCCAAGAACCAAGTAGTAGAGATAATAAAAAAACTTAAAACCAATCATTCAAGAGATCTTTTCAATTTAGATATAGCCTTTGTAAAAACACATGCCAATGCACTGGCCGAACCGCTAACCCACTTGATAAACCTCTCTATGGTAAGTGGGACGTTTCCGGAAGCCTGGAAACAAGCAAGGGTTACTCCTATATTTAAATCTGGAGCGACGGACCAATTGAACAATTACCGGCCAATCAGCATCCTGCCTGTCCTATCTAAGATTTTGGAGAAGGCGGTTGCAACACAATTAATGGAACATCTAGAAAGCAATACACATTTACATCCATTGCAATTTAGATTCAGGGCAAAATACTCAACAGAGAGCGCAAATTGTTTCCTCTTGGAACAAATTAAATCTTATATAGATAAAGGTAACTTGGTGGGGGCAGTGTTTTTAGATCTTAAAAAAGCATTCGACACTGTGAACCACAGCATACTAATATCGAAACTTGACAATTATAATTTTGCAGAAAAAACAGTGGCTTGGTTTAAATCATATCTTTCAAACCGTGAACAATGTGTTGCCATTAACAATGTAAAATCATCATTTTTAAAAACAAAAACTGGAATTCCACAGGGGTTGGTGTTTGGACCGATACTCTTCAGTATGTTTATCAATGACCTCCCTGATTCATGCCAAGGGGCTGATTTTCGAATGTATGCGGACGATGCTGTTATTTATGCGCATGGTAAAACAGCTGCTGCAGTCTCCCACAAGTTAAATGAACATCTGGTGGCTGTAGCTCTTTGGCTTGACAGGTCTTGTCTAACGCTCAACGTTAATAAAACAGTGTCAATTTGCTTTTCCTCTGGGAGGCGCTCTACACCAATTGCTTTAAATATTAACATCAATAATCAACCAATTAACCAGGTCACAGAAGTTAAATATTTAGGTCTATTGCTGGATGCACATCTCAAATTTGATAAGCACATTAAGAAAATCAGCAAAATAGTTAGACTAAACTTATTTACCTTCAGACTAATTAGAGATTGCTTAACATTTGAAGCAGCCAACATATATTTACACTCAATGATCTTCTCACACCTCGGCTATTGTGCAACTGCATGGTCGCAGGCCAGTCTTTCGGTAATCAAACCTCTGGAGAGACTCTATAATCGTGCATTAAAGATCTTAGGCAAGAGGCCGATGAGATCTCATCACTGCAATGTTCTGCGGGACCTGAACATGCTCAGCTTTGATAATTATATAGCCTCATCCAACATTAACTTAATCTACAAATGCTTGCATGGTCAAGCCCCTCAGGTTCTCTGTGACCTGGTTCAACCGATGCAGGCTGTAGGGCGGTCCACTAGAAGAGCCGCTGCAGGGAACTGTAGGGTACCTCACCGTAAAACCTCCTTTGGCCAGTCATCATTCCTTATTAAGGGAGTTAATATATGGAATAGTCTGTCAACCGAGCTCAAGGCCATTCACAGTCATGGGCAGTTCAGGAGCAAAATGAAGGAATTCCTAAAAGACAATCAAGATGTAGCCACATATAGGGAAATGTGGGTGTATTTTATGAGTGGGTGAGTGAATGAGTGAATGAGTGTTTTGGAGGGATGGATGAATGGATAGGAAGATATTGTTTATGAATTGATGGATGGATGGTTGAGTGGAGGGTTGGATGAATGGATAAGATGTTTTTGTTTTGTTTTTAAAAAAAAAAAAAACAAAAAAAACAGGTTTTTTGTATGTTATTTTAAAGCTAAGGCTATAAATGCTATGATGCTTTCTGTTGGATTGTTGTACAACCCAAATGATCTGTATCTGTCCCTATCAAATAAACCATATAAAAAAAAATAAAAAATAAAAAAAAAACCACAGTCTACCTTAATACATAATTATATAATGATACTATGACAACAGAGGAAAGAGTTTCACTTTAATGTTTAAACATGTTGACGTGTTTGACATACATTGTGCACACTGAGCAGACATAAGATAATAACACAGGGGAGCCATATTTCTCTTCCTGGGCTGTGGTGTGACCAGTGAAGCAAGGTGGTGCAAACAGAAAGTGATCCACGGGTGATAATTTACAGCAGGATTTTGCAGTGCGATCGATATCCATGATAGCCACGGATAATACTGTTGCAGGTAGCGATCCTGCCTGTCCTATCTAAGATTTTGGAGAAGGCGGTTGCAACACAATTAATGGAACATCTAGAAAGCAATACACATTTACATCCATTGCAATTTAGATTCAGGGCAAAATACTCAACAGAGAGCGCAAATTGTTTCCTCTTGGAACAAATTAAATCTTATATAGATAAAGGTAACTTGGTGGGGGCAGTGTTTTTAGATCTTAAAAAAGCATTCGACACTGTGAACCACAGCATACTAATATCGAAACTTGACAATTATAATTTTGCAGAAAAAACAGTGGCTTGGTTTAAATCATATCTTTCAAACCGTGAACAATGTGTTGCCATTAACAATGTAAAATCATCATTTTTAAAAACAAAAACTGGAATTCCACAGGGGTTGGTGTTTGGACCGATACTCTTCAGTATGTTTATCAATGACCTCCCTGATTCATGCCAAGGGGCTGATTTTCGAATGTATGCGGACGATGCTGTTATTTATGCGCATGGTAAAACAGCTGCTGCAGTCTCCCACAAGTTAAATGAACATCTGGTGGCTGTAGCTCTTTGGCTTGACAGGTCTTGTCTAACGCTCAACGTTAATAAAACAGTGTCAATTTGCTTTTCCTCTGGGAGGCGCTCTACACCAATTGCTTTAAATATTAACATCAATAATCAACCAATTAACCAGGTCACAGAAGTTAAATATTTAGGTCTATTGCTGGATGCACATCTCAAATTTGATAAGCACATTAAGAAAATCAGCAAAATAGTTAGACTAAACTTATTTACCTTCAGACTAATTAGAGATTGCTTAACATTTGAAGCAGCCAACATATATTTACACTCAATGATCTTCTCACACCTCGGCTATTGTGCAACTGCATGGTCGCAGGCCAGTCTTTCGGTAATCAAACCTCTGGAGAGACTCTATAATCGTGCATTAAAGATCTTAGGCAAGAGGCCGATGAGATCTCATCACTGCAATGTTCTGCGGGACCTGAACATGCTCAGCTTTGATAATTATATAGCCTCATCCAACATTAACTTAATCTACAAATGCTTGCATGGTCAAGCCCCTCAGGTTCTCTGTGACCTGGTTCAACCGATGCAGGCTGTAGGGCGGTCCACTAGAAGAGCCGCTGCAGGGAACTGTAGGGTACCTCACCGTAAAACCTCCTTTGGCCAGTCATCATTCCTTATTAAGGGAGTTAATATATGGAATAGTCTGTCAACCGAGCTCAAGGCCATTCACAGTCATGGGCAGTTCAGGAGCAAAATGAAGGAATTCCTAAAAGACAATCAAGATGTAGCCACATATAGGGAAATGTGGGTGTATTTTATGAGTGGGTGAGTGAATGAGTGAATGAGTGTTTTGGAGGGATGGATGAATGGATAGGAAGATATTGTTTATGAATTGATGGATGGATGGTTGAGTGGAGGGTTGGATGAATGGATAAGATGTTTTTGTTTTGTTTTTAAAAAAAAAAAAAAAAAAAAAAAAACAGGTTTTTTGTATGTTATTTTAAAGCTAAGGCTATAAATGCTATGATGCTTTCTGTTGGATTGTTGTACAACCCAAATGATCTGTATCTGTCCCTATCAAATAAACCATATAAAAAAAAATAAAAAATAAAAAAAAAACCACAGTCTACCTTAATACATAATTATATAATGATACTATGACAACAGAGGAAAGAGTTTCACTTTAATGTTTAAACATGTTGACGTGTTTGACATACATTGTGCACACTGAGCAGACATAAGATAATAACACAGGGGAGCCATATTTCTCTTCCTGGGCTGTGGTGTGACCAGTGAAGCAAGGTGGTGCAAACAGAAAGTGATCCACGGGTGATAATTTACAGCAGGATTTTGCAGTGCGATCGATATCCATGATAGCCACGGATAATACTGTTGCAGGTAGCGATCCTGCCTGTCCTATCTAAGATTTTGGAGAAGGCGGTTGCAACACAATTAATGGAACATCTAGAAAGCAATACACATTTACATCCATTGCAATTTAGATTCAGGGCAAAATACTCAACAGAGAGCGCAAATTGTTTCCTCTTGGAACAAATTAAATCTTATATAGATAAAGGTAACTTGGTGGGGGCAGTGTTTTTAGATCTTAAAAAAGCATTCGACACTGTGAACCACAGCATACTAATATCGAAACTTGACAATTATAATTTTGCAGAAAAAACAGTGGCTTGGTTTAAATCATATCTTTCAAACCGTGAACAATGTGTTGCCATTAACAATGTAAAATCATCATTTTTAAAAACAAAAACTGGAATTCCACAGGGGTTGGTGTTTGGACCGATACTCTTCAGTATGTTTATCAATGACCTCCCTGATTCATGCCAAGGGGCTGATTTTCGAATGTATGCGGACGATGCTGTTATTTATGCGCATGGTAAAACAGCTGCTGCAGTCTCCCACAAGTTAAATGAACATCTGGTGGCTGTAGCTCTTTGGCTTGACAGGTCTTGTCTAACGCTCAACGTTAATAAAACAGTGTCAATTTGCTTTTCCTCTGGGAGGCGCTCTACACCAATTGCTTTAAATATTAACATCAATAATCAACCAATTAACCAGGTCACAGAAGTTAAATATTTAGGTCTATTGCTGGATGCACATCTCAAATTTGATAAGCACATTAAGAAAATCAGCAAAATAGTTAGACTAAACTTATTTACCTTCAGACTAATTAGAGATTGCTTAACATTTGAAGCAGCCAACATATATTTACACTCAATGATCTTCTCACACCTCGGCTATTGTGCAACTGCATGGTCGCAGGCCAGTCTTTCGGTAATCAAACCTCTGGAGAGACTCTATAATCGTGCATTAAAGATCTTAGGCAAGAGGCCGATGAGATCTCATCACTGCAATGTTCTGCGGGACCTGAACATGCTCAGCTTTGATAATTATATAGCCTCATCCAACATTAACTTAATCTACAAATGCTTGCATGGTCAAGCCCCTCAGGTTCTCTGTGACCTGGTTCAACCGATGCAGGCTGTAGGGCGGTCCACTAGAAGAGCCGCTGCAGGGAACTGTAGGGTACCTCACCGTAAAACCTCCTTTGGCCAGTCATCATTCCTTATTAAGGGAGTTAATATATGGAATAGTCTGTCAACCGAGCTCAAGGCCATTCACAGTCATGGGCAGTTCAGGAGCAAAATGAAGGAATTCCTAAAAGACAATCAAGATGTAGCCACATATAGGGAAATGTGGGTGTATTTTATGAGTGGGTGAGTGAATGAGTGAATGAGTGTTTTGGAGGGATGGATGAATGGATAGGAAGATATTGTTTATGAATTGATGGATGGATGGTTGAGTGGAGGGTTGGATGAATGGATAAGATGTTTTTGTTTTGTTTTTAAAAAAAAAAAAAACAAAAAAAAACAGGTTTTTTGTATGTTATTTTAAAGCTAAGGCTATAAATGCTATGATGCTTTCTGTTGGATTGTTGTACAACCCAAATGATCTGTATCTGTCCCTATCAAATAAACCATATAAAAAAAAATAAAAAATAAAAAAAAAACCACAGTCTACCTTAATACATAATTATATAATGATACTATGACAACAGAGGAAAGAGTTTCACTTTAATGTTTAAACATGTTGACGTGTTTGACATACATTGTGCACACTGAGCAGACATAAGATAATAACACAGGGGAGCCATATTTCTCTTCCTGGGCTGTGGTGTGACCAGTGAAGCAAGGTGGTGCAAACAGAAAGTGATCCACGGGTGATAATTTACAGCAGGATTTTGCAGTGCGATCGATATCCATGATAGCCACGGATAATACTGTTGCAGGTAGCGATAGGCTGCTTTTCATCTGAGCCCAACTAGTGCAACACGGTTGCATTTTGACACACATTGTATTATCAAATTGGACCTAAAATCACACGCACACAAAAAAACCTAGCAGGAAAAAGTTTGATTTTTTTTTACTGTGAAAACCACAAACATGTTTAACGAGCCATTTTTATAAGTTAGAATGCACATATAAATTGTACATGCCAAACATGTGTACAAATTTAGCAAACAACAAAGTTCTATACAATATAATACATAGTTTATTTTGTTATTATGAACAGAGGCCATTTTTAGGGATGTCAAATGTGCATATTCTACCATTAAGCAAGTGAATTATGGTGACATTTAAAGTTGTACATTCACTGAACACAGTTTCACAAAATAAACCCTTCAACATCTTATCGTATTTGAGATGGTTGCAAAATATTATTCTTTATAAACATGAGCTATATACAGTATATACACAGTGTATGAACATAGAGAGAGAGAGGATTTATGATGGTCTGTGTGTGAATATGTGCGAGCGCTGAAGTTAATGTGCAGTGAGTTATTTTTGGTAAACTCTCCATCTCCCATCAGATTATTAGCCTCTGCCGCGAGAGTCTTACACTCGGCACCTTTGTTGCCTTTGTTGAAATATCTCTCCGAGCGGTGACAGATAATATGATTCTTATTCAAAGCAGCTGAATTGATAATCCCATTAGACTATAGGATGGTAAAGCTGTGCCTTTTTAGCGGGGTGTCGTACCGGCTCGCCGCAGGGTTATCTCTGTCTCTCAAGACGGCTGCCGAGCGCGAGCCGTATAGCTCTGTGCTGCATATTGAATTCTGAGATGTGAGCAGCACTCCTTTCCCACCGTCTTCAGGATTGTTACGTCACCTCTGGAAGCACTGTTTTGCTTTTTGCAGTGAGAGTAGGCTCCACTGAGGACGTTTTTCATCCGTCAGTTGATCAATCTGCTCAACACTTTGATCCAGGGCGTGGTTTTGAAAGTGTCTTGTAATTGTACATGAACCATTGAAATTGCAGTGAAATGCTGGGTTTATGTTTGGTCCTTGGAGTGAAATCTTGTGGCTTTTGGCGAACTTTCCTCTGACAGAAAGTCCTAAATTAAGGTCCATGCAGAAAGATTTAATGTTTGTGGTCTCCGTTTTGGACACTTTTTGAATTGGCCACCCTGAACTCAAACTATAATCTAATTGGTATATTGTTGTGGGATTTTCTTTTTAGTAACTTTACACTCTCAGAGGCTCTTATGAATTAGTTAAATGTTGCATCCAGGGCAAACTTCACATTTTTGTAACAAAAGCACAGTAGCAAAATTAGTATGTTGTCCAATCTGACATTTGCAGTTGGGGGCATAATGAACAACAGGCTCTGGGACCTGCTTTTAAAGGATCACTTGTCATGCATAGCAGAAAGGTCTGGCTAACCACATTATCATTTTGGTATGGTGACAAACAAAAATGCTCTGGTTTGTTTGCAGTTCTTTAAACCAATCGCAATCCCATTGGGTGGTTCAAAGCCCAGGGGGGGACGCAATGGTGCCCTTGCAAAATAAGTGTTTGGGGAAGTTTTCCGGTGAGATGCTTTAATGTAGAGAGCCGCGTCCTGGCATTAATATGGCTAAATCCCCCAAAAAGAGAAGGTAGCAACTGCCAGCCTGATTATATTTGCTCTGACCTGGTTAGTGTGAGAGTAACTTCTGTGCGTGTGCTGTCAGCACTGGGGTTGTTGCCGTTTTCTTGGAGAGGTTCATTTTTAAAGGGGGGGGAATGCTGGCTCAGTGGACAATGCCAGGCTCATACCAACGGTCTACATGAGGTGGGTTGGACTAAAGGACTTTAGGCAGATAGAACCATCTTCATTTATGCAATAACAACGCCCTCTCAACCTTTTATTGAATTTCTTTTTTGTGTTTTTGCCCTTTTCTCATCTCTCCTGTCTGACATCCTTCCCCCTCATCGCTCTCCGTCCTCTCCTTCGACGCCTTCCCGCTTCCTTTTATCAGCAGTCTGGTAGCATAATATTTCACAGAGCGCGGACTCAAAAAAAAAAAAAAAAAAAAAAAAAGAGAGAGAAAAATCACCTTGGGTGTGTGTTGGCAAGAGAAGTGTCAGGGCTTGCTGGAGCTTGAAACCGTTCTGTTACAATGATCTACTTCACTGGGCTGTAGAAAGTTATTGTGAACTCCAGATCAAAAACAGTGACACTTACATGCCCTTCAGCCCCCCCCCCCCCCCCCCCGCGCATTACAGGGGACCGTAGGTGTTCACTGGGTTAAAGCTCATTCCCATGTCCGCATCGGCCCTTATGTTAATCATAGTCACGCTCGGTGGCATGCAATAATTCCCCGTTCTCCTCAGTGATGTTTATCTGCTCGGAGAATTGCCATCAGGGGACGTGGATTTACCGCTCACGTCTTTCGAGGCCGAGACGGCAGATTTAAAGCTCGTCGCGGGTCACGCATAAGAAGAGCGTGCGCGGACTGCTCACCACAGTCTGCTGCCCACCTCAAATTGAATTCGGATATTCATGAGCATTCTTCTGAACCTGGCCGGTGTATACTGTTGTGATTACGCATGTTGTAGCTCACACAAAAGTCCGGAGATTTAATCACGGACATGAAGAGGATCGCACTTCAAAGAGGGCGAGAGCAGCGGGGGGGAGAAAGAGGCTGAAAAAGAAAAATGGTCAGAGCCTTTTGATATCAAAGCAGTAACGTTATGTGTGCATCTAATCAATAGTTTCCAGGTCTCTCTTGATAAAGCAAAGGCACTGCACTGTCTGATGGCGGCTAACACTCCCCCACAATGGTTCTACAAAGGCACGTTACGTTGCTAAGCGACGTAATTAAATAGCTTTGGTGGGCCTCAGCTGTTCGGATATAGGTTAAGTAACTTGCCATTTGTCACTGATGCCGATAAATATTTATAAGTGTGTTTCCATTAGCGGTACGGTCCTTGATTAAAGTGTCAAATCCGTAAATGAAATGACTGCAGGTAAAGGGGTCGGGCACTTCATTGGGGGTGTGTGTCAGGACGTAAGGCGACGACAGAATCCCCCCTGTCCCCCTTTTTGACGCGTAGGAGCAAACACACTGCATTATACGCAGTATGTATACACTGTGTCACATTAAGAGCCAGTGGCAGCTCAGGCTTGTTTTCCGCCTCATAGTGCCCACCGCTGTGATTTTCATCTTCGGGAGCCTCCTGACCTCGCTCACAAGATGGGAAGAAGTCGTCACAAGTAGAGCTGTTTCCCCTTGCGGCCCGAAATGAACAGGTCGACGGTGGGACAAAGCTGAGCGTGACCGAGTGAGCGTGATGATTGGATGTTCAGCTCGGCAAATCGGTGCATGAGGAGAGAAACAGAAAATAGACGAATAAGGGAAAAGCCTCCTGAACCTGTCCCTGTAGTATCCACGATTTAAACAGCTTAAAGACCAAGGACTGACGAAGACAGTGTCGCGTGAAACTTTTTCTCAGACGTATTCTCGTTTAAAAGTGGCGATATTATAGAAAGTGACTAGTACATGGTAGGCAGATGTGGGTTTATCATAACTGTAGTTTCTACGGAGAGTTGTTCCTCTCATGTAGGTGCAGTACATGGGATGCTGTGGCAAAAAGAAAAAGATAGTCTTCCCATCCCAGCATTCCAGAGACTAAGCAGCAAGCCAGTATCAGAAGCTGTGTGTCCACAGTCCATTCCTGACCCTCCTGTTAAACCCCGGGCCACGTTTTTTTTTTTTTTTTTTTTTCATTTCAATTAAATTTGTTTTAATGACTGGAGGGAAAAAAGAGCTGGAGAGTTGACAAAATAGGAAGCATGGGAAGGAGCCGGTCTTCTGGGTCCTGCGGTCATTTGATTGACATTCTCAGCAGCCATACTTCGACCCGACAAGTTTGGACCGACTGACAGTGACATCAGTGGACATGAATGTCTCCCACGCACCCTCAGAGATATCCTCATCCAAGGGACTATGAATAGGGTTTTCCCCACATATTGTGCTCCTGCTCTGACTTGTCTTCCTTCCAAGTCATTGTCTGTTTGCTAATCTTAGAGGACCAGACTACTGACATCTCAGACACGCCTTGCTCCCATAGCCTCAGTCACTGAAATGTCAGGTTCCGGTGCCTCATGTATTTACCCAGGCTCATCACTTCTCTTGTTTGGTGTCAGCAGTTGCAGACGCAGTACACCAGGGACTCCTAGTAGGTATCATTTATGTATTGCTCACGAGGAATGATGCTACCTCACTCCTCATCAGCATTACACATTTTCCAGCTGCTGTTGATGATGATCAACACTGGTGTTGGCATCAATGCATTGGCACTATTAATGTTCTTCCGTTTGTACCTCACAAGGGAAAAATAAACAGTTATGCTGTTTTCAAACATACATTTCTTAGCTGACTAGTTTACTGACAGTGCTTCCAGTACACTCTCAAAGTGACGGCATGGATTCGCACATCTGATTGCTCATTTCAGTCTTAACCAAAAATGTTTTTGCACTTAACTTATTCAACCTCTACATTTTCCAGGCGAGGTTAAATCTTATGAAAAGACGACATGCCTTTCGAACACAGCCGTGTTTTCAAAAACACGATCAAGCCCTCAGTGAGAGCCATTAATCTGCGTACTGAGCCACAGTCCATTTATTTCATGACCTTCTGTTGATAAGCATCAGCTCTATGAGAGGGCGCCTGACTGTTGCCAAAGGGGTTAAAGCAGATAAGAACCAATAAAACACACTGACCGTCGTGCTCTGTAGCTGTAAACCTGTACGGAGAGAGGCATGAGTTGTATTTACTTGTTCCGGGGCAGCGGAGGGGAGACTGTGCTGTTGTTATCCGTTATCACTGTGTCGAAGTCTCCAGTGACTTTGAATCTTTTGATCACTTCATACTGTTGCAGTGATTTCCTTAAAACCACTGAAATTTTCAACTGAATTTGGATATTTGTTTTTCTCCAGAACGTCAAATATCCGAATCAAAAGGCAAATCTGAGTAGGAAAAAGCCTTAGCCTTACATAGTTTACATGAGGTGTGTGTGCACGTGTTCTTCTGTCTGTTATGAATAAGGGTTTGAAACCAATAAATGCAAGTCTTTACACAGCCCGCCTGCCTTTCTCCACTTTGCATGGCTGCATCTTCAAAATCAAAGACTCCACAGACATCCATGGTGATTTCAGGCATGGCAATACTTAAGTGCTCGTGCAGTCCTGAGTACATGCTTCACTTGCTAGTGCCATCACGTCGTATGGACTATGGATTCAACTGTGCTTTAAAGTGCATGGACTCTTGACCTAACAGACCCTCTGCCTCCTTTATGTGAATGCATTGAAGAAACAAGGCCATGTTTCTCTTACATCGACTATTTCCCTGTAATGGTTCTTCGCAAAAAAAAAAAAAAAAAAAGGAAAAGTAAATATGCAGTCATGATTACTAGGTATTTGTTTCTCCAAATGTGAAAGCTGGAGCAGGCTATTTGCTCAGATCTCATTTGGAGTAGACGGCAGATTGTCACCGATGGGACGGGATGCTGCTCGCACCGCTCATTGATTCAGCAAACAGAGTACATACTGGGCTGATGAAATGTTTGCGAAATGCTTAAATCTAACCCTGAAAGCAGCTGAGTAGAGTAAGCTTGTCACACTGCGTGACATTTTTAAAAATCTTTTTAATAACATGGACCTCATTAATATTTCTGTGTCTCTTAGGGTATCATGTACGCCAGCGAACAGAATCCATGCACCATGCACATATCTCCCGATCCACACAAGTCGATGGCTCACAACCCAACCGACACAAACCAAATACAGTCTGTGAATACGGTACCACTGATTCACATGTTAAATATCGCAGTGTGTTAGGGCTTCTTGTGAATTAAAAGTTGTATGGATAACATTATATAGGCAAATCCATATATACTAGTCATCAGAGCTTGAGGAAAGGTGCAGAATAAAAGTGCCGCTTAATCTTGTTCTCATGATTGCGAATCAATAATTTAGTAATGTTTGTCGAGAACGAAATGATTGGTTTGTTTGTGTCTGTAAGGATTCCGAATGTTCCAGCTTTGACCAAGGTTTGTCAGCCAATAGCATAACGCTACTATTGTGTGGTGTCTGTGTTTTATCAGCGATCAACAATCTTGGTGATTGCAAGTATGTGGAGCATACTTTGCTGCCGTAATGTTAGCTAGCGTTAGCAATGTTAACGTTTGCCAGCTAGTGTTAGCATTTGCATTTGCAACCCCAGCCGGTGGACAAACTGGCAGGGGTGAGATGGCACATTCATTAGCTGAATGTTATGAGTAACTTCTCATTGGGGGATTGAAGATGATCGCCTTTGAAAATGTGGTCTGTATTCCATGTGATCAATGGGTTGATTGTCTAAAATGCACAAATGCTCAAGGTGCATGTGTGTGTTGTGTGTCGCAACATTCACATGCATCTAACAATAAGTGTATCCTGTGAACACTTAGCTCTCTCTTTCACAAAATCAACTTATTTAGCCTACGGTTGCTCTTCGATACGAATGGGCTGACTGGTGAGGTGATTAATTAGGCGACTTCCAGGTTGTGTCAGGTTGTCCACATAAAGAGTCACGCCGAACTGCTAGTGCAGCAGAAAAATCTTCCAGTTTCCCTGATCAGCAACATTTAGTGCTTTATTTTAATTGCTTATGGCTCTTTGTGGATCCTTAATACCTATCTTTTTACTGACACACACACACACACACACACAGATGCACACAGACACACACTGCACAGGTATTGACAAGACCTCTGTTTCAGTGGCAGAGTAAATACGAGCCAAGGTATTCACTCAGGGGATTTAAACGATAAGGGCAGTCGGGTACCTTCATATTGAATGAGCCAAAATCACTCATGTAAGGAGTGATTTCCCCCTCGAGGCACCGCATCTTAGACCTATGATAGAAGGATTTACTGAATTGGAGATTTGGATGGGCATCAACGATCATTCGATCCATTCTCCATTGATGTTTCAAAATATATATATATATATAATTATAATCCGCTGAAAAAAAGATACTGAGGCATATTTTCAGGGTCAGCAGCACACAAACGTTCAGGCCATAGGCAATCTAGAAAGTGAGTTAAATAGCACACTTCCTGAGAACCTGTCTGCTCAACAAGCAAAAGTGGTTTTGCTCCGGATGATGCTCTTGTTTTCCATTTAAATAAAATAGAATTATGGCCTAATTTCTACAAGTGGACTTAAGGCTTTCTAGAGGATAGTAATTATGGAAGTAGCTTTTTTGTGCAACCCTAGAATTTCAGCAGTGAAGAGCCCCACGCAGGCTGTTCTATAGTTCCTCTAATTAGATCGTAATGTATTGTGGAGTCCCATGGGGTTTAAGTGATCCAAAGAGACATCCGTGGTTTAGTATAATACGTGATTTTTTTTCTTCGAAAGGTCATGAGGACACTCCAACCCAATCTCTAATTGAATCATTCATTAGAGTCATTGTTAAAAAGTCCACGCAGCAATGGTTGAAAGACAAGATTCCTGTTTACCGAGTCTTTTTGTATCCCCTCTGTACCATTTTAAAAATGGATGAAGAGCTCTGATGTATGTGGGTGTGTTGTGTCGTGTCTAGACTGGTTTCCAACACAATGGTATCATTGCCATTGCCAAATGAAAAATGAGCACACACATACACTATTTAATGAAAAGATAAAGCACAGATAGTAGTTTAATCCATTTCAGACCCGCATCTTTACCCATCTAATCTTTTCAGTCGTTAGGTTGTTTTTTTCAGGCATTGTAGCGGCGACATGGCACTAAGGATGGCAGTCTAATGTGACTTAGATATCTGAAATATACTAATGGATGGAATGTGATCACATTTTATGAAGATACTCTTAGTCCCCAGAGGGTGAAACCTTTTTTCACATTTGCGAGAAAATAGCTAAAATCGCATAGATTTTACTACATTTTGTGTTCAGACAATTAAGGTTCCAGACCAAACATATTACAGACTTTGGCCTTCCCTCGCCTTTTCTTTATGCCACCATGAGGTTGACGTTGGTGAATTTGAATGCGATGTTGGAGGAATTTCCACAGCATTTAATGCAAACATTCATGTCCCGCACAGAATGAACTCTAAAACCTTAAATTGCTTCCATTATGTTCCCCTCAAGCAGTTTGACATTTGTCACCTTAACTGAAATATCTTAACTGTCAGATGAGTTGCCACACTATGTGGTACATACTGTACTTCAATGGTGCGAATCTGATGAATCCTAATGATTTTGACGCTCCCCCGACTTTTCCTTTGACATCGCCAGGAGGTCAAAGTTTGCACTCGTCCTGTGAAACATCTCATCATCTACTGGATGGATAAACACAAAATTATGTTGACACGTTTGCTCTCCAGGCAATCAATTGTAATGAGTTTAGTAATACCCTGGTCCTGACATATCCTCCGGTGCCGCCGTGGAGTTCACAGTTGTGGTTCTCGAATGAAATGTATGGATATGGATTGGATGTCTGTAACATTAATGCATATTGTCCTCCGGGCTGAATCGTACTTTGGTGACGGTCTGACTTATCCTCTGGAGCTGTCATGATCTACATAAATCAATACTTCAGTTTATCTTGTTTGACGGCCATATGTACGTATGCCTCCATTAGCATTTTACTCCAAGCAATGGTGGGCCTGAATAGAACCTCACAGAGCTGCTAGCAAGGCTGTGGACTCTTAGTCTTGTATTTTTTAATGTGCTTGTTTGTTTATTCCCCCACTTCTTTATCTTAATCTTTACAAGATAATAGGGAGAGGTAAAGGGGACATTAATGACAGTAATGGTTTTAACCTCATCTCACTTCTTTCGAAGACAAGAGGTTTTCTCTAGCAGGATGGCAGTGTTAAAACAAACAAACAAAAAGGAATGGGACTATCTGTCTCTCTCCCAGCAGATTTAACAGCTTTCTCATTGCTATCACCTTGGCATGGTTTCTATTTGTCTGCTTGATTAAGTTGTGTGATGGTGCAGTTTGAGAGTCCTCCACAACGAGGGAAATGCCTCTGCCAAATGTAGCTGTTAATGAAAACATTTTTCATGCCATACAGAAACGTTCCCATGGCACGCTGCGTTCCTTGGCCGTAGAAGTGGTAGCAATTCTTCTTGTGAGATTTAAAGTATTTAAAATGAGGAGAAAGTTATAAAAAAGAGGAAGGGCATTAGCGATTGCAGTCTTCGGGTCTCCTGCCTGTTTACAGTGACTTCTTTTATTCACTAAAGTGGATTCGGTGGATGAAGTGCAGTATTGACATCCCGCAGATGGCCGGTTTATAACACTGGAGGACTACCGAGACGAGACAGGGTCTATTATTATCTGCGCTCTGCAAAAAAGTGAAATTACCTGGAAAAATAGCTCGGTCATTTGGTCACTTTTAATGGCCTTTATGTTGGGGAGACCACTATGTCTCTAAAACACATAAACAAGGCTGGTGTAAGAGCGGAGTCCAATTTTCCGACAGCAGATTCGGGCCGCCCATGTTTCCATGATACTGTCTTGTCCTCTCAGATGGAAGTGCTGCTGATTGCCAAAGCATTTGCTTGTCGCATCAGTGGTACTCTACACTGAATAAAACTCCCAAATAGAGAACAGAGACACACCAGAGCATACGCTGTCCACACAGATATGGACAGGGTGTGCTGTTTTGATGATAAGGGTCGTGCTGGCTGTGTTGTAGGTTTGGCCGCAGTGTCAGGAGAGGCTTCAGGAGTGGAAGAGAGACACAGCAGGCGGGAGGCCAGGAGAGAGTCGGAACAAAACACAATGAATGCAAAAGTAGCATACACATGCTTTCTATTCGTGTTTTTGCCGTACTGCATCAAACGTACTTTATATGTATATGTATGCATAGACGCACGTGTATATGCATATATACATACATGCATGCACCTATGTAAACAGACGAAACCAGACATTTCCAACACGCTGTCTTAAGCTGTGAATATTTATGTTGTGTTACGGTTGCAATCCCAGTATCATCACAATGCCATATGCCATTCATCTGATGGTGAAAAAAAAAAAAAAAAACTATGGACACCCAAATTTCAATCAAAAACTTCCCGCTATCAGACGAGTCATCAAATAACAAATCACACGGCTCCATTACCCTGCCAGTCTGCGCTGATTTTAGATGTAAAGTGCAACAACTCCGCTGCTGTACTTCACGTTTTTGGGCATAATTGGCCAGTGAAATAGTCATAATCCACCATTATCACACACAAATCAGCAATAACAATGTGACGTTTGGTAGTTATCTGTCAAGACTAACCCTAGGTCTGAAGTGTGCCTCTAAAAAACCTCCATGGCCATGTAGCCCTAAGAGGGGTAGGGTAGAGTAAGGGTAATCCTGCCACCCATGGTGAATGTTGAATTCAAAGGCTAATCCCATGATCGGGGTTTAACCTATCACTACAAAGATCTTACGAGTTCCTCATGTAGACAATGAGTACAAATGATAAGTAAAGTGCAGGACTTGTTGTGATTCTCTCATAGTCAGGATTTGAGCCATCCCACATAACAGATGAGTGTGTGGATGTGCGCCATGAATCCACGTGTGCATTCCCGTTGTGCACCCGAGCACAAACATGTTTGTGTATTTTTAGTGTGCTATGTCAGTTGCCTCAGGTGTGTTATGTGGCCTCGGCGCCTCATTTCTCTTCTCCGCCGAGCTTCAGTGTTTTTTTTTTTGGAGGCCGAGTGATGTGCGTCTTTCAGGTACCCAAGGGCTGTTTACTATACTCACAAGCTGCTCTATGTGCACGAATTCATAGAAGGAGAGGAGCGGTAGACCTTCCCCTTTTTATACCATGCCGTCCTCAGCGTTTTTATGTTGAGTGGTACGCAAACAGTAACACTGCGAGACAGGGATGCTAATTAGCAGCAAGGTCTGTCTGTACACTATTCCGCAACACAAGAAACCCAACAAAGCATCGGAGAGGCCAATTAATCTCTTTCCAAACAAGCCCTTTTTTTTGGTGATAAAATTATGTATTTATTATTTCTTTATTTATATTATTATTAAGCCATGGCATGGCAGGAAAAGCACTGGTGTAATGAAAACACATCAATTTAGGCATGGCAGCCCCATGGCTCTGTTATTATGTATCCTGACAGCAATGCTTAACAGGACACTTAAAAGGAACAGAGTCATTATAAGAGGCTATTTGCCTATAAGTTAAAACACGTGGTGTTAAAGCACCCACATCAGCAGAATACATTGCTATGCAATGTACGTTTCTGCAAACCAATGACATGTTCAAACTTTTCATTTCTTTATGGTCTTGCGATATGCGTTGCTGGCCACTAGCACAGCAATCGCACAGCACTAGCTTTCCTGAAAATCACGTGACATGTCATGTAGAAATGCCAAATACAATTGGAATGTTACAGTTATTTGCTGAAGCATTAACTGCCAACATTATTCCCTGGCAACTGCGCTGGAAAAAGGCTTCAGAAGTTTAAAAAAAAAACGACCATGGCTGAAGTGATGGGCAAATGGCGATAATTGGCAATCGACTTATTGGCGTGGCGGGCGATCTTTTTTCTTCTCCTGCGTTTTCATGTTTTCCCTCTTAATTATTGAAAACAGGGTTGGTATGTTGTTAAATTAAAAACAAATTTGTTAATTGTATAATAAAATACCATTTGAAGCCAGAATTTCTTTTAGGAGAATAAAACATATTGGCTTTTTCAAAATTGAAATTTGATTTGGATGAAGGTTACATTTGTTGTTGCCTCATTCCAGGGACACATAATTAAAGATAAACATAGAGTCAAATTCAAATTCAGGGGTTACAGAGTTGCGTCCTTTGCATCTCAACTCACACACTTCTCTTTAACACGGAAAATAACATTGCATTTTTTGCTGTACGTGTTGACACACAGACCTTTACGCAGAGGAAAAGAACTGCAGTCTCACTGTGAACCATCTGCTCATTCTAAATATTGGTTGCCTTTGACGGGACAGCAGAAAGTCACATTCATCCGTGGGGAACAATGAAAGACACAGGGCAGCGAGAGAGTAATCAGAGAGACAAAAAGCCCCCTTTCACACATGGAACCTACCCATCGCTGGTTTCAGTTATCCCATTGAGATGGGAGGCTTTTTGACACGCATCTCTTCACACATTTCCCTGTAAGGACACATTCAGTACTGAGTCCGTTCCCTCATGACATGACAGCAACGGATGTTTTATTTTTTGGATCTTTTTTTTTTTTTTCTACTCACCATGGGCGGCAGCTCTGCAAGAGACCAGCGACCATTTGAAAAATAAGGACACCACAGGAAAAGCATTAGGGTGAGGATGAAGAGTGTTTTCTATCCTCAGGCAGGCCACATAAATGATGGATTTTGGCAACTTGTTTTGCATGCGAATGCTTTAGCAACGCCACCAGTTTTCAAAGCAGCTCAACATTGCCTCCATACCAATTACATTTGACAAGGCATATTATTTAGGAAATCTGATGCTCCCCCCCCCCCATCTAATCCAGCACCCCCTAGTTAAAAAGAGAGAGAAAAGAGAGGGACTCAGAGGTACTTGGTGGTGTTGTTTTGCTTGCTGGAACTATCACCTGTAATGACAGAGTGCTGTGTGATGACCTTTGCAAGCACACCTCTCCCTCCAAGAGCCCCCTGTGGGTGGAGTGGGGTCGTCAGGGGGATTTGGCTTACCTGTTCTGGCTGCAAGACTGTTTCTCAAGTGTATTTTCTACTTTGGGCTTGCTCAGATGTCTCCAGTCTCGCCCATCTGATGAAGTGAAAATGCCTAGTTTGCCCTGGTCTCTCTACAACCCTGTTCCCCAAGCACCTCTCCGTCCACTCATTCCAGAACACAATGGAGTTCTTGGCTTCAATACCAATGCCAGGGACTAAATAAGTGAAATGAGGAGAGTATATTAATTCTGCAGATGCTGTTAGTTGAAATATGTGAAAATCGTGCAGATGTACCTTGACATGCCATTTTAGACGGGTGATAATGCAGTACTTGATACAGCAAGTGTAATGATATCATTGAATTCCCCAGTATTTTGGGTTGTGTGCCGAAATTGGTACTTCAGTGGCACCGACAAAATGACATTCGCTCTACTCAGTACCGATTTATGTTAGAGTGCATCTTAATAGAGGAGGAAGAGGAAGAGTCTTTATGTTTATCACGTATCACACAGTGTACATGGTAACACTGGTTCTCTGCCTTTACCTCATCCCAAGGGATCATTGTGCAGCTAATGTAAAGGCCCCGGGGACCAACTCCAGATTGAATGTAGTGCCTCGGTCAAGGTAACCTAATGTAAATATACTGACGATGGGGGAAACTGGGAAACTGGAGGCAACACATTGTTTTCATAGACCTCGGCTTGGTTCACTCCTGAAATCTGGCAAAGCTGGCAGTCAACCAGCAGGTCTCCCCCTCCCTCCTATATTTTTGTCTTTTAGTTGATCGTATCAGTTGTATGATCTTGGTTTAATGAATTAATCCTGTTTTAAGTACGACCCTTGCGTATACTAGATGTTTAGGATTTGTGATTACGCATCGAACACTTTGCTATCGCTCCCTCTTCGCTGCTTTCTCTCTGTTTTGTTTGTATTGAGCAGAATTATGATCGCCGTGAGGAAAAAACGCTGTAGTTAGAGGGGCTTTAACTTCACATTTCCCTTTCAACACCCAACAACAGAGGGGTAGTCTCTCAGGGTCTTATTAATATGAAATGTGAAATGTTATTACTGGCTGGTTTTATATTAGGACGTATGCTTCACAGAAAAATGGTGTTCCTTAGGGTCACACCAGGGAAAATACATCTTATTACAAGTGGTGAGTTTGTTTGTATTCCTGAAGGGGCAATCTTGTAAAATTACCTCCTGCCCTTGTTCACAGATGATGTTGACATGTCAGCTGTGAAAGGAACGGGGAAAGAGGAAAAATATCTACACATCTAAAGACACAGCACGTTGTTGACAGTTGAGCGCAGATTTGAGGACCTTGAGTTACAAAGGAGATTCTAGAGAAAGTGTCAATAGTTGATCCTTTATTCATTTATATCTATTGAATTTATTTATGAAGCGACTTTTCTTGTTTTCATAGTTTCCAGGAGAACATGACTATTTGGTGTCATTTGGGGCCATCTTCACTCCGTGTGCGACAGTGAAGAGAAAAATGTGCTAGATAAAACACAGAGATCGCCCATCTGCTTTACAATTTATTGGATATTGTATGTGCTCCTGTGTGAGAGTGCTGCAGAGTTCATGGTTGAACGATTCTCAACGATTCCTGGTCTGCAGAGAAAATCAGCCAGCTTGAGGTATGTTGTTCCTGTGAAACAGAAGAGGCTTCTTATCTAAAATGGATCTGACTATAATGCGAGGGATGAAGGAGTGCTTCTCTCCATGCCAGTGCAGAGTCAGGCCGGGGATCTTTTGATGTTTTATGAAGAATAAAAGGGGATATTACTTACTTTAACAGATAGAGCCGGAGTATTTTATAAGCCAACTTGGCTGAAAGACGGATTCGGAGAGTGAAGCACTGCAGAAATGGCTGCTTCTGAGCAGTGGGGAGATGCAGACAAGGTTGGCACTTTTCACTTTGATTTACTGGAACCGAAAATAACTGGAACCAATTCTGTTTTTTCTTTTTTTTCTTTCAGTAATCGTGAGCTCATTGGTGTTCACACAAAGGGAAAGGGATTTGTAAGTTCAGGGTGAGCTGCAGTTCATTTCTGAAGAGGTTAATTATTTAGTCAGAATCTTGAACTGATAAAGTGAGAGTACACACAAACACTCACACACACCTACACACACACACACACACACACAAACACACACACACAAATACACACACACAAATACAAATACACACAAGATTTGCTTGGTTCGAAATGCTTCTGACAAAATGAGAAAAAAAAAACAAGCCTTACTGTCAGTACATCAGCCAAAACATTCAAACCACAAAAAGATTACAGAATTACGTTTATCATCTGTAGTGCCCTTAGCCTGACTAGAAGAACACAATATTGACACTCTTTCTAGGTTCGGAGAGTTGGACCTCTGAATTATTCAAATGAGGGAACGTGAAGTTGAAAGTTGACAATTTATTGCCTTTCACCTGCTTATTTCTGGCATCGTATGAAAAGAAAAAAAGAATACAAACCAAATAGAGCTCTTTCATCAAAAAGAAATATAAAGAAAATAAAAGGAAAAGTTCAAATAAAAGTGTCCTTTCTTCTGTATTAGAAGTTAAGAGTTCAGTTCCGTTCTGTGGGGGGGGGTGTGTAATGTTCTGTTCATGTGACTACTACCCGGGCAGATTTTGTGTTATTTTCTTATCTGTGTCAACGAGTGAAATGAGATGATGATGTCTGGGGTTCTTCGGAGTGAGTCCCACGGCTGGCCACACCGCTCTCCACTCCGTCCAAGTCGCTCGTCCTTCCTAGCTCGCCACCGAACCTCCCTAGCTCGGAATCTGAATCAATTCCTATTCTGGCAAATAAAAAACCAATCGGAGTTCTCTCAGGGGGCTCACACAGTGAAACGGCTCCTCTCATCCAGCATAATACAAAAGACTTGTTCCAGGGCTCATCAGCCTGTATATCGGTGATTGCTCTGGTCTGCGGCTCGGCTCAGCGTGAGCACGCGCTGTGTGATCATGGCAATGAGTCAAGGGCTGATGCGCCGCCTTGTGGTGGGGCATGTAAACACTACTAAATTACATAAATGGGTTTAGTAACCATGTGGGTTACACATCTTTTTACAGTCAAATGTTTTTCGAGGAGACCTTGGGTCCTGACATTCATATGGATGCCGCTTGACATGCACCACCTACCCAAACACCATCATATACAGCCCGTCATGGCCATGGCACTCAATGTGACCTGCCCCACTGCTCAGGTTTGGCCAGAGGAAGGTGACAGAGAGCTCAAAGAATTTACCTGGCCGCTCAGTTCCCCAGATCCCAATCAGAACAACGAACTAGAGCTGAGGTATGGAAACGGGCTCTTGTACTGTGGTGGACAGAGGACAAGATATCCTAGGAGTCCTGTGGCTTGCAAGGTGGGGCCTCCTAGGATCGGACTGCATTCCATGGATGCTAGATTGGATCCAATGAATTTGAGGGTCAGGTCGACACCTTAAACTCTTTGTCATCAGGTAAGTCCTGAGCAGATTCTGAAGTGACGCAGGGTGAATTATACTGCTGAGGGTGCCGTTGCCATTGTGGATGGTTTGGATGTTGAGTGGCATCCACATGTGCTCCAGGAGCCAAGGTTTCCCAGCAGAACATTGCATTGTAACTAAATAGTCAATGTTATTCACCTCATCTGTTAGTCCTTTTAATGTTTTGGCTAATCGATGTATACCGTATGTAGAATATACTGTATAGATAAGCAATAGTGTTATGGAATGTGGAGTAGTAATTTCTGATGCTAATTGCCTGTCACAGATGTCTCTTTTGTATTTCATTACATGATGCAGTCACGTTTTCTACTATACTCACATGTCCCTATATACATATGCACTTTCAAGTTTATATAGCAGACATTTAGGGATCCTTTCCCAACATCACTTCACTGTGATGCAGTTTTTAAATCAGGCTAATTAATGATATAACTGCAAACCACTCAAGCCATGCTGGCGTGGTGCAAATGTTTTTTTCCAGAGCACAGCATGGCAAGGTGAAAGGAGTCCTTTACCTTGATGAGGTTTTAAAGGTCAGCTGGTTGGCACATTGTGGAGCCTGTCCTCCGCAGCCCTTAATCAAACAGCTAAACTTTGGAATAGATTTTTTTTTGCACACAGAGGGGACTGTGTGTTTTGCCCTTCTTTTTTTACATTTGAGTCTCATTAGGAGAGATCCCTCATCGCGGTCCAGTATGGAGAGGTGGTGTGATCACAGTGACCAGTGCTGATCACATCCATCTCCTAGCGTATTTTAGCAAACAAATTAGCATCATTTTGCAGCACGTTGTTCGCCCCGTGCTTCAGATAAATACAGACTGTTGCAGAGGAGGCGGGAGGTTCTACTCACTCTGGGCCTTCCACGAGCAACTGGCCAGTGGGCATTCTATTTAGCTGTCCGTTGTTCTAAAAGGTAACTATATGTGATGCTTTGTGCAGCACTTTTCTCAGTAACTTATTGAGCGTTTTATGAACCACAACGAAGTCAATCACCGTACCCTCAGGGGATCCCTTTGTCTGTCTCCCTGCCTCTGTCGGGTTGAAAGAGAAAGAAAACCCATTTAGACCGTCTATACAGAAGTCGAGGCCGGGCAGCAGCACAAATAATCAATACGGCATGTTGATTCAACCCACTTAGCTAAATGAGTGGTCTCCTAGAGATGGACATTATAATTAGGGTAGTTAAAAGCTTGGAATGATGTATGCTCTGTCCCTGCTTTTTTTTGTGTGTGTGTGTGTGTGTGTGTGTGTGTGTTTAGTCCTACTTCCACCTGTGCACTTTAGTATTTTCATCAGTTATTATTTGCTTAATACTTTTTCATCAAAGCGTCTTGAGAAAAACAAGGCTTTCTGTTGTATGCCAGGAGAGCCACAGGGAAATCCATAACCCGTGTATCTAAGTGCGCCCTTCACTAGTTAAGTATTATTTCTGTGTGAAAACGAGTGCTCTATCCCTGACAGGGCGCCGAGGTGAGTGCTTTATATGTACATTTTGAAAATGAGATCGAACCACCTCTGATCCCCGTCAGACTAGCAGAGCTGAACTCTTTTTTACAAACCTCTGAGCACTTTTTGCCATTATGCAGTTTAATTAGGCCTTCTGGTGGTTGGTTAGCAAGGTGAAGTCATCTCCCTGCCAGCATCACTCAATTTGCGATACATGCCATAGATCACTGGAGAGTTCAATCTTGTGACATTCGCTCGCAGTATCAGATAGCGAACAACAAATTGTGGTTTAAAGGCTTACGGTTGTTATGAAAGTCGTGGGTGTGTTTGTCTTTGCTTAACGTCAGTGAGCCTGTGTGTCAGCTTGTGAGAGAAGGCGGACTTGTAGGTCAGACGAAAGACTTGCTACTTGATCTGACAGGGAAATTCATATTCACATGAAGCACACCGTGAGCTTGGACACATTTCTCATCTGTTATCATTCCCGTTTAGTTTTTTTTTTCCCATCCCGCTCCCTCCCTCCTCCCTGATTTCCACTCTGCCGCCCCCCTACTTTGATTTCCTTTTTGAAATTTGTGTTGAGGATATTGCCGACACAATTAAGCCTCGGATTTGTTGACCGGCGGAAAAGTAATCCTATTGAAATGTGTATTCATTCTAAATTAATAGTCTTTTTTTATAAGGCCTCGTGACTCCAAAGTGATCTTCCGACTAATTAGACTCACTTTTCAGAAGAATTACACTAATGGAATCACAAGCACAATTAACATTTGTCTAGGACAGTAAGTAGGACAGTAAATATATATGGCGCATATATTTAAAAACAAATGCAAAGCCAAACCAGCTTAGTCTGATAGAAAGCGATTTAGAAGTTATCTGAAAAATAACTGTGACAGATTGTCTTCACGCACAGCTACCCAGAGATAAAAAGAACTTTGGTGTGGACATCCAGCCCCATTAACTCAGCATTACGTTTCCATTTACTGACATGCTGAGTATCCACCAACAGCGTAATTTGCATTTAAAGTTATGCCTCCGATTCATTTTAACACAGGCAGGTGTGGAAATCTGTTAGAGGATTATTGGGTGGTAAGAATACGAAATCTACACCCATGACAACCTCCATGCAAGCACAGAGTATTAACTTTGCTAAGGTGAACCTTGTTGGATTGTGTTTGCATACCATCCAGATAAAAAAAAGGGTTGTGCCTTGCAAGGTTAGAATAGTTTCATTTTGAATATGACACACTGACTAATTAAGCACCCGTGTGTCGTTCACCTACCCAAGTTTACAGTTGAAACTAATTGGTAGGCAGGGGACAGTGCACATTCAAGTGTGGTAACTCTTGCGCAGTTGCTGAGTGCTCAATAAATAAAAACTGTGCACTCCAGAGGCTACAGCTCACTATGCCATGCAGACAGCAGTAGCCAGACCAGTCAGAGAGAAATGTTAAAAGTGCAGCTGAAGTCAAACGTATGCTGTAAAGCAAATTGGGCATTATAAAGCGTGCCCGGAAACCAAAGGACGGACAAAATAAATCTAGCAAGTCACAACCTGACCTTCTGGGCAGGCTGAACACACAAATCACAGCCAGCCAAGTGGGTGAATGAACACTAAATCTACAGGAAAATCCAAATGTGAATGTGTTTGAACGAGAGAGAGAAAGAGTGCATTTTGTTTTGGGACACACTAGAAGTCATCTTCTGTTCTATGTGATGGTGAAATGTACAATAACTGGCATAGCAATGTTTTTTTATTTATATTTATTTTTAATATAAAAACTAGTCTAGACTGGGACTTTGAATCCCGGATGGAGGCAATAGCACACGCGGCCATCGTGATTCTACCACCACCTGTTGAATACACCTGAACACTGTAACAGGACTTTCGGATGGCAGTTTGATGTCAGGGGATGCAGTATGGAGTTTGGTTTGCAGATTGATCTTCACATTCTGTTGATAATGTTAATTTTTTTAAATGTTTTTTACATTTCTGGCCGTGTCTCACATATTGCCCTTTTTACATGTCCAACATTCTGGACCAGTTGTGCAACAGATCAGAGTATGTTCAGACAGAATGGTTGAAACCGAGGACAGGCCTGATCCAAAAATCAGCTGATTTACAATTAACAAACAGCTGTGTTTGATGAGCACTGGTACAGCACACTTCCCCTGCACTTCACAGGACGTCAGTTATGGTTACCATAATGTCCATCAACAGTCAATGTTTCGTTCCTTTCACCAGATAACATGACGATTAGTTCTAGGTTATAAGAACTAACCAACAACCCACTTTGTCATGAAGATATAAGGGCTATTCGAACAGAATGGTAGTTGTGCTATGATCACCATTGTCCAGTTTGCTTTCCAATATCGAGCTGGCATCGTGCCTGGAAGTAGAACACACACAAAGCAATGAGCTATTAGAGGAATATTGATCTGCTCAGAGGCATGCCACAGAAGTCAGATGGATGATTCAAAAGCCACAGTATGTGGGCATAGCGGTCCATAATGTGAGAGATGATACAGCCGTGATCATGTAGTTAGATGCATTGTGATGCTATATTTGAAATATAAAACACTTTTTCCCTGTGAGAAGCAACAAAATACAGTTTAAAGTGGTAATACAAAGCAGTAGGTGCTCAGGAGCACCGACCATCAAATGCTGTGATCTAAAAAAACAAAACAAATAATGATAATTCTACATGGCACAGGTGATCAGGAAACAAGATGCTTTTTTCCACAGATCTTTGGCCTTAGGAGAAACCAACATCTTCACTGTCACTTTCACAGCAGACTTATGAATATTTAATAAGGTTAAAATGGAACAAAGCGGGCAGGCCTCCCGCAGGTTTCTGCCTCGGCTGACTTTGTTTCATTATCTATTAGTTTTCATCTTCCCCACTGAGAAACACCAGCAACCCGGGCATGTTCATACAGGAATGCATTCATCTCTGAACCAGTACATCAAGCAGTGTTTGTTTTTACACATAAGTGTAGGCCTCTCAGTTTGTAAAACATCTCCCTCCCCGAGCCTTTCACGGGGTTAACCCTGGCAAATGGTCTGATTCAGTGCTTCCACTTGCTTATTTCATGCTACATTTCTGTTTGGAAACACACATCAAGGAATTGGGGAGAGAGTCAAAAAGCAGCACACACTTACTGTGCCACTCTATATGTTGTTCACAGTGATCCACTTAGATCACAGCCACACACACACACACCCACACACACTCACCACATTAACATGGCTACAGCTGTGCCTGAGAATCTGCGCGGGGAGATTAACAGGGATTTGAACTGTTTGTCCCAAACGTAATTATTGTCATTATTTAATCAACTGAGATTGCGTTATCCACAAAGGAAATAATGACCAATGAACTGCAGTTCATTTCAGTCTGATTTGATCGGTAATGTCATGCACTCAGGCGGCTCACCCTGATTTCTGATTGACTAGACCTCTGGTACAAAATCCCCCAATGCTAAACTGTTTAGTTTATACCGAGATTACAGAATATGAGTAACATGTGAGCCTTGCTGCTCCCTTTTTCAATATTCAATAATGATATGTATTTACATTAAGACAAACTGGTGTTACTGTTACCCCTCACTGGGCTGTTGCATCTAAGTAGGGGAGACTTCTTGTCTTCTTACTTGATCCAGACAGCTGGCTGGTGTTTTGTGAGAAGAGAGCTCTGATTTTGCATCCTGAGCCCTATTTTTCTTTATCACATAAGTGAAACGACAAGCACAAATGGTATATTGGCTTTGGGAAATTAGACTGTGTGGGCGTCTTTGAGCCTGACTGCTATTTTGGTTTTTATATGTGCAGCTGCAGGCAGTGCAAAAGGGATGAATGAAGCAGAATGCAAAGTGGGTACTGATGTGATGGTCATAATATATACATAGTCAGTCACCTTACTTGTCTTAATGCTTTGAAACAGTTCCTCAAATGACATGTGACATACCATGAACACACACAACCAGAAATCTGCAGTTGGAGGCCTAGAATGTGTGTTTTTAACCGTAAATCATTTCATGGCAAAATAAATGAGAACTGCAAAAAGTTTTTAAAGTCTGTGCGGTCCAGCTGATCTCACTCCCAGCATGCCAAATTCGGCAGCATGGTTAATGGCCTATAGGCTTCTAAGTTTGACACTGTCGGTGCTCCATTGGCAGTACTTCTTCCCTCTAGGACAGTTGTATAAAATAGCGAGATAAGTCACAATCAGGGGGTTGTTGGGGTGCTTGGATAGGTCATACGATGGACATTTCCCCCTGAGACCAGAGTTCTGTTTGAGGCCAAAGGTTTTTTTAAGTCATGTTGCACAAGTAACTTAACAGAAGTAACTAACATGACTTTTGTTGCACAAGTGAAGTGAATTACATCACTTAAAGCAAAACTCTCGCCAAAGAGCAACCAAGGCTTTTTTTGTGAATGTTTATGAGTCAAACCTTGCATGCAAAAGCATGATGAGGTCAAAAGAGGCACTTTTAAAGATTTACAGTATTTTCGTTTTCGGGTCAGTGCTACGGGCACTCTTACGCTAGCATCAAAATCGCTATTTTTAAAACACTAAGAAGGCTCGACACAACATGAAACTTTGCTCATAGTATCACCAGGGTCTCTACTCATGAACACGAGCATTGAGAACCTTGTTTGTGTACACAGAGTTTGCTAAAAAGAGAATTTTTGGACAACTCACGTTAGCTCATGTTTCCTCCGCTCGCTGCCGTCCTGCCAGTGAGAAGTGTTGATTTCCGAATGCGACATAACCTGGAGGACAGTTAAGGTGGACCGCTCGTGAAGCTTAGTTCCATGTAAATGCACGAAAACAATATTGACCTTGAAGTTGAAAAAGGAGCCTCATATAAGAAACAATCCTCACATAAAAAGCCGGGAAAGTCACTGAGATATCGCGTGGATAGTTGTTGCTGGAAGACAGTAGCGTTCCACCTTAACTGTCCTCAAAGCTCGTCGCATTCTGAGATCGACACTTCTCGGCTGCCATGACGACTGAGATCGGAGCAAGCTACTGTTACGGCGAGTTGTTAGAAAAAATGTTCTTTTTAGCAAACTATGTGTACACAAACAATGTTCTCAATGCTCGTGTTCATGTGTAGAGACCCTGGTGATACTATGAGCAGATTTCATGTTGTGTCAAGCCTTCTTAGCCATTGTGATGCTAGCTTAAGACTTAAGCCCTTGCACTCAAATGAAAATGAGCTTGCCTGAAAACCAAAACAAGACAAATCTTAAAAGTGCCTCTTTCGTCGTAATTATGCTTTTACACGAAGGTTTGACTCATTTACATTCACAAAAAAAGCCTAGGTTGCATTTTGCCGAGAATTTTGCTTTAAAGGAGCACTTCTGTCGATTTAAACATGCAGCTTCATTGCTCAAGCTACCCTTGACTTGCGAGTACCGAAGACGCGAACAAATTTGGTCCAGCCATTACAGAGCTCCGTGAACGGAGATGTAGCATTGAACGCTTACAGCATGGGGTCAGAACTTTACACTGTGTTTTAAGCGTCTTAACATGCTCCACATCTCACACCAAAAGTTATTCAACATCAGCAGACACCTTAGCACACAGCACTGTAGCGTGTATGACTCAAAATGAATAAAAAAGTAGTTAAAATAGTGTGTTTGTGCAAGGAGCTACTTACCTGTTTGTTGACATCCGTGTGTTCCGGTAGCTAGACCAAACTAGCATATCCATTGAGCGTGCACTTAACAGGCTTAACAGGCTATTGTAAGGCTCATGGCTCGTGACAGGCTGTAACATGGACATGTACATCATGAACATAAACACGAAAATGCTGGAATATGTTTCCGTCTCTGCCAGTGAGGGAGTGAGCGCACGCTCGACGGATTGACTAGTTTGGTCTAGCTACCGGAACACACGGATGTCAACAAACAGGTAAGTAGCTCCTTGCACAAACACACTGTTTTAACTACTTTTGTATTCAGTTTGAGTCATACACGCTACAGTGCTGTGTGCTAAGGTGTCTGCTGATGTTGCATAACTTTTGGTGTGAGTTGTGGAGCATGTTAAGACGCTTAAAACACAGTGTGAAGTTCTGACCCCATGCTGTTAGCTGTCAATGCTACATCTCCGTTCACGGAGCTCTGTAATGGCTGGACCAAATTTGTTCGCGTCTTCGGTACTGGCAAGTCAAGGGTAGCTTGAGCAATGAAGCTGCATGTTTAAATCGACCGAAGTTCTCCTTTAAACATAAGTTTGAGCTTTGATGTGAGACTAAACTGCAGCCATTTCAAATGTTATTAGCAGTCAAAAGGTCTGACTGCATATACAGTATATTATTTGTATCATGTATTTCACAAGCAAAACTGACCCTACGGGGGTAGGTACTGTAGAGTGTCACAGTTTGAATCTCAGGGCCATTGACCAAGCTGAGATTAAAAATGTGTTACCATGGAATGACAATCCATCCTCATTAACATGTTTCTTGCATTTAACACATTAGGTTCATGATATAGATTCTGGTCCCTCCTTCAGCAGAAGACGTAGAGCTCTCCAGCATTGGAAGTAAAGTATCATGTGTGACAGTTCCCTTCCCCTGGCAGCACTCTCCGATACACCCGCACATTGTTTGGAGAATTTCAACTCCACCTAATGTTGCAAGAGAATTTAGTCAGTCAATGTGGGTGACTGCCAATTAAATCTCTCGCAGCGTCTTTCCCTCTTGCTGTCTCTATCGCGTCTCTCATTTACAGCATAAAAATTGCTATTCAGTTGTTGCTTTGAATAATTTCCCTGACCAGGGATGTGGGAGTAGAAAGCCTCTGCTGGCCTCCCTCACACTTCTTCCTTTCTTTCCTATCTCGGAACTCGCTATAAATATTTATGAAGGTATTTGAATAATGTGAGTTGAAATGACAAAACATCATTTTGAGAACAGACGAGTAGACATAGCAGGAAGGTGAGGAATAGCGAAATGGCACCAGTGGAAGAATCTTCCTGACCTGAAATGTGAGCGCTGCCGGGGTTCTGCCTTTCGAGACGTGATGTGGACCCCGCGATGCAGGTGCAAATACACAATGACAGCGTTCATCATGTTTGTCATTATCACAGTGTGTTATCTCTTTGACATGGAGATATAGACGTATCACTCATCTGCAGTAATTAGACTGATGTCACACAGCCCATCCGCAGAGCCGTGTACCATACTGCTCTCCTAAGGATGTCACTGCAACAAAAGAGGCTCCGGCACAAAAAAAAAAAGAAAAAACAGCTGACAACAAAGGGGAAAAAAGCTGTTGGTAAAAGGGGGTATAGAAGTGACAGTCTCACAGGAACAGAAGAGAGAAAATGAGATTAGGTGCAGGCAGAAAGGTGCGTGCTGCTCTCAGAGAGAGGGAGGAAAAAGAGACAAGCACTGAGGGAGTGAGGTGAGGACGGCATCTCTCAAGAGGGAAAGCGTGAGAAGAGAGGAGAGAGTGTGGTCTTTCTGTGTGTCACTGCTGTCATCTTAGCCGTGCGGTTGACAAAGCTGCCTTGATGTCTCCCATTGGGAGAGGCTCCTCATGTTCCACGTACAGAAATGCAGTCTTTCGGCTGGGATAATAGTTTCAGGCTTTTCAGAGATGTGCTTCTAATCTGGCTGATTCTGTCTAAAGAGAACATTGTAAAGAACTATTAAAAAATACAGTCAAGATTTTAAATTAGGTTAGAAACAATCGTTAAATAATTTTACGGTCCAGCGTCACCTTTGATAGACAGGTGAATTACTGGTCGTGTAAGGTAATTCCATGCATGTCATTATTACCACACATGGGCCACGAACAATCGAGGTAATTGAGCTTGAAAGTTATTTCTTGACTTTGTTAATGGTATTTGTACCAAAAGGTCTTAACTCAAGGTCCCCTTCGATTGCAAAGTCTTCAGTGATGTTTGCTCAACACTAAATCTGTCAAACAATAAGGTCACCTGGACAAGAGACTGAATGAACACTGAAAATATGCAGTACTTCAGCTGACTGTGAATCTGTGAATGACTGTATCAGTAATCAGTGGACAGCTGAAGAAACATCATGCAGAGCATGTGCATCCCACACAACCGATCAACCTGAACAGACACAAGGGTTATGATCTTTTTTCCATCTCTGACCACCTGACTGTGACTGTGAGAGGTTTTTGAGAGCTTAGAACAAAGCCATCAATTGGACATTGGGTTAAGAGGAGAGCCTGCCCCTGCCAGTCATTTCTGTCCACCTTGCTGATGCTGTTGATGATGTACAGTTTGGTGCATGCTCATGCAAACGGTTTTATGCTTTGGGTTTGCCTACCCCTGCCCCAGTCGGAATTTTAACCCAGGACTAATGAATGAAAAGCTGGTGAGGTACTGGTATGGTGTTGACCTCGCTTTCATCTCTATTTTTGTGAAAAGGACATTGCATGGTGTCCCTGTACTTTGGCGGGTTTCCTCCAGGGACCCTGGTTTGCCCCACCATCAAAAATGTGCACATCAGGTTAATATTCTAGTCAGTGCCCTTGACCAAGGCACTGGGCTATGTTGGCTGTGCATCACTCCTCCTAGATGCTGGGAACCTCTTTCACCACATGATATATTGTATGCGATTGATTAAGATCCTTCTTCTTATTCTTCTTCTTCTAGAATATGTGGTAAACAAAGTATACACAATAGGCTTCCTCTGCCTCACTCCTACTCTCTCTCTGACTGAAGGTGAAAGAAAGTTGTCATTGATCATTATCAAAGGCAAACTCCGTGTTGAGAGATAGGGTGTGCAGTAGCATCTCCGCAGCAGCAACACTGTCTGTGTGGGAACATGCGAAAGCCACGGCAGTTCAGCAACACAGCCGACACTCACTCTTCAGGCAGATGATAAAGCCTCAACCTAAGAGGATCAAAATGCAAATTGTGTGCATGTGAGTTTTTGAGTTGCTGTTGAAGTTTGTGCTGAAAGGCACCGCGGTGTGCTTTGATGTGTAAGAGACAAAACAGCATAAAGAAGTGGTTAAAATCACTCAGTGAATAAAGCATCATTGACAAAATCATTGGAAAAGTTACTTTTAGGTTTATGCCCTGAAGGTAGTTGACTTTTCCCTTTGTTTTTCTGTGAGCACTGGAAAAGGCTTAGGTGTAACAGCCAAAACTATACTAGTAAAAGGCTACTAGTGAACGTTGTAATCAATGATAGCAATGTTTGTACTGTAAATAGCTGAAATGTCAGTTGGTAAACTACATATGACCGCAGTCGAAATGATAATGGTGATGTTGATTTCTACACTGTGAAAAGTTTTAATCACATTTTGTTGTACCGTGAAATTGTGGGTAACTACTCAGTTTACATAAGTTTATAATAAAATATAATATAATATAGTATAATGATTCTGATGACTCATGGTTGATGTAACAATTACTTATTCTATATGAATCATTGTTTTCCTGGCTTTTCCCAACAGTAATTGCATTTATGCCGAGGCTTACTCCTACACACTTTACTCGTTGTATTTTAGTAAATATTATAGGCATTTAATAGTTCATTATAAATTTTAGGACAAAGCTAGTCTGATTAAAAAAAACAAAAAACAACAACATTATTTTATTCAGCTGTAGACACAAAAAGAAACCTTCTCATGTAGAATATACTCATCTATCCAGCAGACCGCAAAAAAACAAACAAAAACAAACTAGTCAAGTCAAATAATAAGGAGGATTTAGTTAAGCATTCTGTCACCTCAACAGGAACCAGTCATGCATCAGAAAACGCAGAACAAAACATACACCTACAACACAATATGCTGTGCATAATGAGATATTTAGACCTCCATCTGATTGAACATAGCATTGTTCCTAGGAACTATGTCCTTGTTCCAATCTTCTGAAAGGAGCTGAATCTATTTCCCTTATCACCAAGAGCAGTAAACAATGGCTTGAGAGGAAGAAAAGACCTGCATGAATTCCGGATAGGGAAGGGGGAAAAAAACACAATAGATAGTAGTGGAAATTGATTTTGAACAAGTGCTTTTATTCGACAAAAGCTTGGCATCTGAAGAGAAAATGGTCTCCCTGTATAAGTACTGTGGCAGAAATGTGGTTTAGACCCGATAAAAGAAAGCCAGAGGGGTGGTAGACGGAGACGATGGGTTGAGAGAGGAAGATAAAGAGTGATTAAAGAAAATGAGAAAAGAAGCGAAGGAGAAGCAAGAAAAACAACCTGAAAAACAAGGATGAGAAAAGGAGATGTCCGGGAGAATATGTGGGTGGCATGAGAAGACGAACAATGGGACTCTGTCCTTTGGGTTTAACGGCTAACAAAGGGAAGACTTACTGATAAATTCAAGATGTCTCTCTTCTATTCTTAACATCCTTATTCATCACAGCGCAGTGCTATTAACTAAAGGTGAGTGGAGCAGAGGTTCGGAGGAATGGACTGATTCTCTGGCTCCCATTTGTTCAAGATTAATGAGATACAAAACTGATTTGGCGCCGAGCATTTTAAACAGTTAAATGCTCGGAGAGACAAGACAATCAGCAGATTCAGCGCCACATATCAGAACATTTCTTGACTGAGTTATTGTTCGGGAATGCAGTGCACGATGATGTGCTGAAAACCTCGGTATTGTGAGTTGAAGTTAGAAAAATACTGCAATCAAAAGCACAATTGTTAAAAGACTGACTGCTTAGATATCTAACTGTCTTATCAGATGTCTGTGTGAGCATGTTCATACAATAGATCTCAGACAGCATGTGTATTTTTTCACGAGTTTTCGTCAATGACATCTGACAGGGCTGAGGAAGGAAATATTCCCTTCACCCTTCTTTAAACCAACGAAAGCTCTCCGTATCCATGTTATCTCATTGCATTCGTGATTGAAATTGGATTTCATATTACGCATGGATAATTCACACTCAAATGCAAATATTATAATGAAGCGCTATGACAGTTTAAGAGCCATATATTCCCAAGATGTAAAAGGGCCGGGTTTTATCACTGTGACTCATACAGAGGAAGGAAGTGGTGCTGCTAGATCTTTGCAGAGCTGTCTCTGTAGAGAGCTGCAGGGATGTTGTATTTCTGTCGGCTGTCCCAGAAGTCAGCCTCGACCTGGTTCCCTCGTCAAAAAGCCTATGTGAGTTTTCAATTGGATTTTGGATTACAGCAGATGAAGAAACTCTGCTGCAAACACACGGTTTTGTTTAGCGAGAAAAGAAAAAGAAAATCCTCGCAGATGAACGCCACTTTTTTTTTATGATTTTTGAAGTGCAAATGCAATCACATGAAGTAAAAAAGCTAACGAGATAAATTAATAATTAAGATTCCTACTATATTACACTGTATACACTTTACTGTAAATTAATTGATGCACAGATTAGAATAGTTTGCAACTAAGTCCATCTGTATAGATGGTTAAGTGAGTAGATTAGTCTTTTGGGTGTTTTTCAACCAGCACTTTTGGCCACACTGAGTCAAACTGAGTGATGCTGATTTGCATTTCCATCACCAGTTCTAAGTGCTATGTCTTAGGCAACTGGACTTGAGCCCATGGCATAGCACAGCTACCAGATACCGGTAGTAGATCTCATCAGAGGAACAGAGTCAGCCATCAGAACCAACTTGTCAGACACAGAGGCAGAACAGCTACAGCTGAAGGTATCAGCGACTCTTGCTAATGCAAAAGCACCCCGCTCTGACCTTACTACTTAGGAAGGGAAGGCCCTGGCTTCACTCAAAAGAGCCTGGAACATCACCATCTTGGTAGCAGACAAAGGGAGATGCACTGTAGTGCTAAACACAGTGGACTAGCTCATCGAGGTCACTGATCTGCTTAGTTATACTAACACCTATGAGATCCTACAGGTAGCCACAAACAGAAGATTATAGAATATCGGGCAAAACTGGAAAAGGACAACGCCCTCGACAAGCCATGATATTACTGACTGTACACCAAGGAAGCCATCCCATGCATCTATGAGTCTGAGTGGTGCTCCTTCCTTGTGTATCTTTGGGAGTCCAAGATACACAAGGTAGGAGCACCACTCAGACCCATCATCAGTAGCATCAACTCAGTTAACTTTAACATATCCGAGCAAGAAACAGAAACACATCCAGTTGCCTACAAATACAGCACTTAGAATGACCATGACCTGGATGACTGAGAACCTTCATCAACTTTTACATCACCATTTTCTTTACAAGCGCTTCACTGGTTTAAGACACACCTTCAAGCAGGTAGCCCAGCTGTGGTTGAAATGCAAATCCTTGCCAGACCGGTGTGCCATGCCGAGTCATACTGAAGGGAACCCGGCCTGGCAGATGATACGGAGAAACGGCAATTCTGTTTGACGTGATGACTTTCAGTGCCACTGGTGTATTTCACTTATGACACTGATAGCAAAACACAGAGCTGTCCCATGCTGTTCGTTAATGAATATATCGTGGTCCAGCTTAAATGTAAGAAAAGAAAAAGAATACAATGTAGTCTACTTTTAGCTGAATCAGTAGCTACAGAATGCTGGTACCGCATTGTTGGGCTTTAATGAATTAGTATATGGGTTTGACACTTCGAATCAGTAATTTGATCTATTGATACTGCGAAAATATAGATTTTAATGCAGTTATATCATAGAGGCAAGCTTAAAGTGCAAAGCAAAGCATTATGGGAGCGGCTAAAATTGTCTCCATTCTGCATGGAATGGCCATAAGTACATCTCATCTCATGAGTCCATCTTTCTCCCCCGGTGCCAACTTTATTTTGGTACGTTACCTTTTATATGCTGAGCTGACAGTGACAGACTGACTGGGCTATGTATAGCCTACTGCAGTCCTATTGAATTAATGAGAGTATTTCTATTCTTCTCCTGTACCTTACATAGAATTCACATGGTATAACCCTCTGCAGACAGGCATTTCAGGCCTCCGAGCCTCGTCACACATGCATGACCCACTGACTGACTGCATCTATATCCAACTATTATGTTCACTGTCACTATGCCATTAAGGCCTTCACAGGGAGGTGGCTCGGAGATGAAAGTTTCACAGGGCAGTGACTCATGCCACTTCATCCTGGCTCTGTATGTTTGTGTACCTGTGTAAATCATATCAACAAAGTACCAAAGATGGAACATATTTTCCTCCATTGTTTATGAACTGCATGCAAATCGCCTATCAATCATTGTCTTTATGGGGAAGGGAGGCGCAGTGACACTGTGGTCGGTGTATGAAATGAGGGTTGGGAGCGATGGAGAAGGGAGCCATGCATCAGGTTATTGTCTTTCTCTGCAGGCTGGCCACATAAGCCTTGTTACCCATTCCTCTTCTGCTTTAGTTGTCATCTCCCATTTGGCTTTCACCTTGGAAGACAGACATCTTTTTTCAGTCTGCCAACATTTTCTACATTGGTTCACTGAAGAGGCCTCACTTGAATATCAATTCTGCGTGTCCTTTAGCGCTCTCTCTCCCTCCTCCTCTGCTCTCAAGGAGGTAATGATGTCAGCAACTACTCCTCTCACTGCAATGTATTCAAACTGCAGTAAATCAAAGGAGGGTTTTATGTTTCTCTGATGTTCACATGATTTGTTGTGCCGCTTAATGCATCCTTGAGGAGAGGGTGCACGATATGCATGGCCATGCACTCCACCTAATGTGTGTGTTCTCTCAGAATTTTTTTTCCTAAAACAGAAGAGCCAGTGCTTGAAGGCCACCCAGACAGTGCTGTTCTTACGATGTTGTTTTTTTTTTTTTTTTTTTTTTTTAAGGGGACAAGCTATGAACCTGTCAGTGATATCATTACATGCAGATGGAATGTGTTTTAGGTTAAAACACTCCCTGTGTAGATGGCTGAGACACTGGAAATATCTGAGGATAATTCACAGTCAGCGCAGAGCTAAAGACTGACTGCTTATCGAGTAGAGGCACTACTAGCAAACAGGATAAGTCTCCTTTAAAAATGATAATGTAAAAAACATTGCATAAAGCAGAGGAGTGTCAAGGGTCTTCTAGAGTCTTCTGCTTCAGTCGAGCTTAATTTTCCAAGCTGTATCGCCAGCCTTGGATGGTGAGCTACAGCTCTGTCTCACTCTGAGTCTTAGATGTTGCCCCCTACACTTTGAACAGCACATGTATTTATGTTTCAGCCTTGCAATGAGACGATTACTGTTGTTTGGTTGCATTTCTTAAAAGTCTACAGGGTGTGTTTGCTGATTTGTATGGCCAGATAACTTGAAGGTCACAGATTGCCATCTGTCAATATAATTCGGAAGCTGTTTTATAAACAGTGCCATGAACTTAATGTCACATTTACTCACTCAGTGTGCAAATGTATTTGTATTAAATGTGGCAAACACATTTAATTTTTTTTTTACTGAAACTGTCATTCAACTGCGGGGTGCTTTTTTTCCAATGCTTTTGAGATAACCAGTGATTATTGAAAAAATTCATGTATTTGATCTTCAGAGGGAGCGATGTTTGCTCACACTTTTATTGGTTCCCGATCCGTTTCCATGGACACCATGTATTTCCAAGTCATCACGTTGCTGAATAACCAAATACAGCAGGACAAATGCCAGTCAAAGCAAGCAAACTGGAGCAGCTAATACAATAAAACCCCACAGAGACAAAAGATACTCCGACGAAAGATGTGCTTGCTCATTCCTTGTAGATTTGCAGATTTGCATTTGCTTTTTCTTTTTGTCTTGTTTTTTTTTTTGGTCATATTTGAGTATTAATTGCCATTTGGTGCTAATTTGCTTAAGTACAAATGTGCATCACACTAAATTGCCAGACAGTGTACAGTGCTGGCAACAAAGACCTGTCAAGGATACTATACGTATGAAAAGATTTCAAAGACATCATGTAAACTATTTCCAAATATACACGTGTATATAGAGCATACAGTGTACACTCCAATGCAAAATCCTGGCATTGATTCAGTTTGAAGCTCTCAGTCAAAGCAGCCACTTTCCCCTGCAGGTTGCATCAAATCTGGCGTCACACTGCGAGACATGAGGCTGTTTCATGGTGAGCTGAAGCTCTGTCTGGCTCTATACCTGCAGCTTGATCAAACATCAGTCCCTCACGTCTCTCTGCTCTGCTCAATACACAGCCGCAATATACATTATACAGCAAGGTATTTGTCACAAGCATGTATCACTCGCCGGTCATTTTGTGAAACCTATATTTGAACCTCCAGCCAGCAATAAATCACAAAAGTAATATGTAACAGGACACAATAAAACAAAAAGCACAAGGACAGTAACTGTGTACTGTTCTCAGTCTGCACGCAAGGTTAGGTTTAAGGAAAAGAAATAGGAGGTCGTTGGTGCAGGTTTTGCAGAAGGCAAGGAAAGGATGCTTTCTATTGGCGGCTGTTTGCGTCACATTTTCCTCATTAGTGTGGATGCTTGCAGTTCACGGCCGTTTTATACTTGTTTACCAGGACACTTGGGCATAGGAAACATTCAAATTGTGGGTAGGAGAATTTTAACAGTTTGGTTCCTGCCTAGTTTTTTTTCTAAAGAGCAGAAGTAATCTCCTGTACTCTGCCTCCTTTCAACAGGTGGTTTGATCCTTTAACCAGCTATAGTAGCATGGGAAAAAATTATCAGTAGCATCAGACTGAAATTTGCAATTTCAATCCAGAGCAAGCTTTCGGCCCCGATCATATATCTTAAGATATTAAAAAGCTAAAAGAATGTAAATTGATTCACTGACCAATTTATGATAGCTATGTGGCACAGGCTCATGATATAGTGTACTTTTGTTTGGCTAAAAATACATTTCAAATAGAAACTGACTTAAAATGTAACACTTGGAACCAACGAATGAAATAACTGCACTGATGTGACACAATCATTCAACAACAATGACTTTTTTTTCAATCACATACATTTTGTAACTTCTGTAACTATTATAAAGTGCTCAGTTGTATCACCTAATGAAATGGTATCAATACAGTAACAGTTAAAAAAAAAATGTAAGACAATGATACAAAATAAAACCTCCTTCCTTTTTGTTTTGTTCATTTTTTATTTATTTACCTCACCTAGATGAAATATTCATTGGAAATAAATGCCCTTCTCCACCTCTGAAAAAGAAGTTTCCACAGACGTCCTCCTGCAACAAGATTTAAGAGCGGCACTTCTCCTCCTTGTTTTTCTGGTAACAAAGGGTGTCACTCTCAAACCAAAAGGTCTATCTCTGTAGGAGTTGTTTCGGTAATGTTGCCAGACGCCTGGAACAGCTACCTCGGCCTGTGAGTGGCTAAAATGAGCTCTTTTAGTGGACGAAACTATCGGTCAGAGTTGCCCCAGGGGATTACCTATTGCTGATGTTTCGCTGCTGCCGGTACAGGAGGTCTACAGGAATGATTCCAAAACTTTTGAATATAAAGGACCAAACATTATGGAATCCCCTTCATGGAGCTTACACGGCTTGCTTCAGACAGATGTTGAACTGAGGGCTGCATAAAGAGCCGGTGTGAGATAAATAGGTATTGTTTTCTTTTTTTTTTTCTTTTTTATTTGTGAATCACGCAGACAGAGCTACTTCAATGGAGTCCCAGAAAAAAAATACATTTCCTGTCAAGTTTCCCTCCTTCCAGACTTGTTAACCCTCGTTGTTCAAGGCTGTTTGTTATTACAGTGGGTGACCACCTTAACTGAGCTCCCTGGCACTGGCACTTAACTGACTAGTTATTGTTTGTGGCACATTCGCATGTGTGTGTGTGTGTGTGTGTGTGTGTGTCAATCGTCCTCAGTGTAAGGAAGCAGTAAAAATGTGCTACGGAGGTTAATTAATTTGAGCATTCTCTCAGTAGGGCAGTGGAACGGATTTAATAGCTAATGAGGCACAGATGCAGCTTCGGGTCCAGTCATAACTAATTTGGCAATATGACTAGGCTTCAGCAAACTAAAGCATTTGGACACAGCAGTGCTTTGAGCTACGTTATAATGTCAGCATGCAAACTTAATTGCAGTGATGGAGCTAACGTGCTAATATGTTGCAGATGTTATGTGTAAAAGGTTCACCTCTTGCTAGGTTTTGCATATTAGCCCTGAACACAAAGTCAAGTTTGTTTTGCAGGTTTTTGTTCATAAACTACTGTGTTATTCAATTTCAGGATTTCCTAATAAATGTCACAGCGACCCATTTAAATGTTTTTGGGCTATAGGCTGTCCATCTGGACCACTGTGGTGGAGTGAATAACCGACAGACCGACATTGCCGTCCTTGGATCTTTGCTGTTGGCATGGCTAGAAATTGCCATTACAACCCACACAGGCGACGTCAGCTCACTATGAAGTCTTTACCAAAATTAAGTCCATCAAAAAGCCTGCCATTATCCACGTTAACCTTGTCTTGCAATTTCACGCTTCAGCTGAATCTAAATTAAAGTCCGGACTTTTGTTACTTTGCGAGGCTAATATACTTTCTGTAATTGTCAGTTAAAGGTTGGAATCGTGCCAAATTTCAAAAGAAGCTTACATTTTTTCTCTGTAAAAAAGTCCTTTTGCTTTACCAAGTAGCTGCAACTCACCGCAGGGTGCTTATCTTCTGTGACCCCCTTCACCTTTATCTCGACTCCCTCCCGCTTTGGCTGGCAACCCCCTTTCATTTCGCCACGTCTAAAGCCCTCTACCTCGTTAATGATGTGTAATTATCTTGGAGTGTGTGTGAGGTGAAAGCTGATTTCTCCGTGTCAGGTCTGTCGACAGGCTTGACATGAGTTCAGTTGTCCAGGACCGACCGTCTGTCTCACCAGTGAAAACCCTCTGGGTCGACGATCAGTCCGTAGGGGACACTCAGCGACAGAGTTCAGGAGGTAAAATGACTCTGGCTTTTTCCTCTCCTTCCACCCTCCAAAAGAAAATCAGCCACAATGCTCTCTAAATGCAAATTAGAAGCTGGGCTTTTATGTGCCACACTGACCCAACATTGGCACTCTACTGTGAGGCTGGCTGGGTGGGTGGGGACTGTTGAAAGTGCAGGTTCTGGGTGAATGTCATCAACTCTTGTACGTCCTCAATCATCCTCGGCACTGAACAGCCCTTACAGCAGAATGGATGTCCTTGTTTTAAGTGCGGGACTGAGATCGTTATTCCCTGGGAACTACACACTGGCTGCTTTCCTGAAGAGAAATGTTCTCAGTGCACTCTAGTTCCGCCCATACAGAAAGACCATTGGCTCATTAGAGAACAAACTGGTGTCACCATCGATAAGCTTCACAGTAGATAATTTATTAAACATCATAAAAGGCTGACATTTTCACACTTTTTATTCATTTTCAGTCCCTTTGAACGAAAAGACTGACATCTCGAACCATTCCTTATTTATTGACTACACTGTAGTTATTAACCAAATACAAAAGGGGAAACTGAATGACTGTCTCTGCAGTATGTTGATGAGCAGATCAAAGTGTCTCCCCCCCCCCACGTCCAACAGCTCTGTCTGCGTCAGATCAACCATTGCCTGGAAGTGATAAAAAGAATACGCGGAGTATGAACTGTGAAATGAATGTGTTGTCTGCCATTTTCTCTGTGCACTGGACTAAAAAATTATATAAAATGACTCATTTATCAGCCTCGGTTCAGATCATTGAGATTCACCAATTTCCTCACTGTGCCAGTGTCATTAGATGAACTTTGCTAGAGCTAAATTATATCCTTATCTCTTCCTTATTACTTTACAATGATCTTAGATACAGATCAGCAGCCGTGATGGGATTAGATTTTCTCCGTTCCCCAGAGGATTCTCACGCTTTTTGAAAACCATTGCCTCTGCCACTTCTTGAGGTGTCTATAGGTGGACTGTCGAGCGGATTCATAAACACACAGACGTGGTGTTTGACTGCAGTGTGATAAGATAACCCAGGGAAGAGGCTTTTTAAAAGACTGCAGTAATATAGCTGATTGAAGAGAATCATTGTTAGGGGTGTCTAGTCTGCCCACGGGTTGACATAAAAAGGTTTAAATTGAACAGAGTGGGAAAGGTTTTTGAAGTGCTGCATATGGGAACACAATGTTATCACGTTCTAGGAGAAAGGAAGTGAAGCCTGAGAGCTCAGGCAGTCCAAATGGAGTTGCATGCCACACTCCTCTTACTGTAACACATACCCAACGCATCCTTTTAATCGTGGCTGTGGACAACCCTGATTCCTAAAAAGGAGAAAGCTGTTGAAGACGTTGCATAAAACATAATGCAGTGTTTTCCCTACCATTCTGTTGGCGGGGCGGAGTTACAGCGGTTTCAAGTTAGCCATAGCGAGGGGAGGTTCGCTTCCTGTTTATAAAATAAAAGCACAAATTCTATCCTTACGGTTTTCTTTATAATTAAAGGACAACGGGTGTTTTATTTTTGTGAAAATGACCAGAAGTGCGTTACTTACTATGGCTGGCTTGGGTAGCGCCGAATTAATCGGAACAAAACTTTTAACAGCTGTTATTATGTTATGTAAGCCAGCTTGTGTGATCCTTGCAAGATAGCAAGTCAGCTGGCCTTGTATTGATGGCTAAATTTTTAAATAGATTATAATATATATATATATTAATGTTGTTGTGTTGTGTTGTGTTTTAATTAAATTAAATTGTTCTATTCATTACCTTGAGGTTTGAGGAGTCGCTGAATGTAAATTTCCAATGTAAAACATTTTCAGCCGGAAAAACAAAAAAACCTAGGGGAAACACTGGTAATGCAAATATTTGCAAATTAACTGTGTTTACTGGCAATAGTTTCAAGAAGTGTTCCTGAGCCCATGTAGGGATATCTTTTATACGATCACGTTTCACAAAGTGGTGAAACTCGACCCATCCTTGCTTGTGAACAACTGAGCCTTTCGAGGAGGCCACTTTCAGACCCTGTCATGATACTATCACCTGTTACCAATGAACCTGTTCACCTATGGGATATTCCGAACAGGTGCTTTTGGGGCATCCAAAAACTTTCTCAGTCTTTTGTTGCACTCATCCCAACTTGTTTGAAACGTGCTGCTGCCATGAAATTCAGCACAAGCATATATTAAGAAAAATCAATGTGGTTGGTAAGGGAATTTCATCACAATTATTGTATTTGCCCTGATTTTCATTGAGAATATGTCAAAAAGGATTAGCAACTGATTAGTTTTACACAGCGTCCACACTTTTTTTGTAATAGTGGTTGAGTTTAAGTCATCAGTGCTCTCTGCATGCCTGCTGCCACACTACAGCCGCAGCTTAGCTGATTCTTGCTGCCTCAGCTGCTGTCGTGTCTCAAAAGCCCAACCTTCACCCCAACCTGTAGGCTGTGAGCCTAGCTTCCCTCTAAGGGGGGAAGGGTAAGAGCCTGGATATCAAACATTAATGCTATATATATTCTACATTTAAATGATGGGTGGTTTCACATGAGTTGGCTGACTGAACTGCAGTTCATTTAAAGCACTAACTCCAAATCAGATGCGGCACCCCGGTCTCATGTTTCTTTCATTCTTTTCTCTGTCTTCTGTTTTAGGTAAGTGGTGCCAATGACCTCCAGGAGGACAGACAGAAAGGAAACGGGGAAGAATGAATGAATAAACAGCAGCTTCTTTGTTCAGCACCATTCATATCTCAGCGGGTTTGCTACTCTTTCTCCATATTCAGCGGAAATAATTGAAACTGAGTGGTCAATGGGCCATGATAAACAGCGAATAGGAATATTAATGGGTAGAAACAAAAATCCAAACTTTTCAATGTCAACAAGTCTCCACTGGGTGAAGTAAGTGCTCAAACTACTATACATAGAGTATATACTATATTTACTGTATACCTTACCATATTTTATTTTATTTTTCCATATCATTGTATGTTTACTACAACCGGCTAGACAAAATGTCTCAGCACCTTAATCCGATGTGTTTTGGACAGCAACAAGTTCTCAACTTCAACCATTTCAGCCAAAAACAAAGCAATACAGCCATTAAGGTAATGACGGCGTGAGGCCTGATGCCCGAAGCCACTCAGCAGAGACTGTGTTTTTCTCAAAACAGAGATGGTCTCTCATGCCCCTCAAATATAGATGCTGTGTTTGCTCCATCAAAGAGATTTAAAACCTCAAGCTGTTTGGTGAGGACTGACATTTGGAAAATAAAATAAGAACTTTTGAGAACAACAAACAGTGAACAAATTACACAGAGGATGACTGAGATGTTTTTGGTTTCGACACATGTCCTAGCTCCTAGTCTGTATGTTGCAGCAGTCAGACTGTCACCCGTCAGTGCCTATGTAATATGCCATATTCAGATCTTTCCCAAAAGTTCCAAAAAGTGTAAAGCCTAATGTATTTTTGTCTTTTCATTATGAGGCCACAACTTGTGAAATTGTGTCAAAGTACCATTTTATGGAGCAGTGAGATGGCACACATTACTATGCTAGTCGAATGCAGTAAAGTGTAAACGGATGTCACTCCGACAGACACCAGACTGCATATTTTTCAAAGCGAAGGGATCATTTAACAGGTTTGTGTGTAGGCGTAGTGTACGTGTGCTAGTGCTGTAAAAACGAGGCACCAGAGGCCGGCAGATGAGCCGAAATGTCTCATCACACTTTAACCATTATTTATAGTGATACGTCCATTTTACAGATGGAGGAAACCAACAGACATAATTTCAGTTCTTTTAGAATTCCAGAATGTGTTAGATTCCTCCGTCGTTTAACTGAGTTGAAGTGATTTCGTAACGCCACTGGGCCCTCTTACATCACATGAGGTAATTGGTTCCTCAGAACTTTTCACTGTCACAATTGATGCAACCGGGCTGCATCTCTGTGTTGAGAGTGAAGTGAAGAGGCCTTCTGAGGAGTGTTTGTCTGCTGGCTGCTGGTAGAAATGACTGTCAAGTGCCTTTGCATTCCTGTCAGTCCATAATAAGTCCTCTCACATGCGCTGAAACCTTCAAATGGAACTTTTTCAAGGGCGCAGATTCAAGTGAGACAGAGTTTCATCACTCAACCTGTTGACTTGTTCAGTTCAGGGAGGTTTGAAGAATCAGAGTGATAACCTGACTGTTGACTCTCTCCCTCACCTGCGGTACAGTAATCACTGTTTGTTATAATGTGGACTATTAAAAGCTCCAGCTTCAGTAAATAGATCTGTAACCTCCGACACCTTTTAATGAGGAGTCAGTGACAGGCAAACAGCGAGGAGGAGTCGGTCACTGGGTCGGTTGCTCTCACAACCACGAAAGCGTTATTCTTGACATTTGGCTTTTCAGTAGGCTGAAGAAAATAGGAGAAGGTGCTGGTTTTGAATCCTTTGAAGCACATCCGTGCCACCTTTAAAAGACACTTATCTCTAAGCCTGCTTCCTACACCTGTGACCTTGCTATGAATATTTATCACAGTCTGTGCTTCTAGTGGGATTTTCATGCACAAGAAAAGTCTGAAGGAGCTGAAGAAGAACTGTGAGACTAACCTTTATCTCTAAGATACAACCTCCATTTGCATTTGGTAAATGAGGGCGTTTTCACACTGATTGACCGGGCATATTCACAGACGTCACACCATATGCACGTGCATTATTAAAAAGTCTCATTATACACCACATCTCTGAAACGTGGCCTGATTTTGTCTTGCAGATTGAGTTCATTATTTCATTCCGAGCCACTGTCATATTTAAAAGTCTATTTTTAATGCTGTCAATTGGGTGACAGGTAATATTCTAATGCGCCTCAGATCTTGATATGCACGTGATCAATCAGATCTAATTATGAGGACTGACTTTCAAATGACATTTAATATGTTCTGACAAAATGGGAGCATTTCAAATTTCTGACAGCAGTAAATTAAGATTGAGGGATGAAAGCGCAAACATCCCGTTTCCAAAGTTTCACTTGGCATGGGTGCTTTTTTTTTTAATGCTGGAGTTTATTAATACTGATACTGAGTTTCTGTTTTGATTTCAGTGAGAGTTATTTATCTGACAAATGATGATGAGCAGCCAGCATCAGGAGAGAATCTTAATCTAGACTCCACACAGTCGGTTGATTATTGACGGCAGCTTGTCAGTTAATATACACATCAGAGAATCATATTAAACAGCGGACCAGTCAAATGTGGCAAATCACCACATCGTTAGAAGCTGGAATTAAATGAAATATATTTTTTATCAAGATAGAAGTCAGTCATAATTTCCTCAAACAACTTATTATTTTCCTTGTCTAATGGGAGTTTGCATATCAGTTTTCCCAAATGCATTGCTATTAATAACACTGTCAGTGGTTCCAAGTCCCTGCCACAGCCCTTCATACCCTATGTGTGTGTTTCTTTGTCTTAACTGTCATAGAACAGTGGCCGGCCAGGGTTTTTTTCTGTTTTTGTCCCATTGAATTATGGGACAGGCACCAGTGTGAACCTTTTCACCCACCTAGTCAAGTACAGTCAAAACAATTTAGTATAAGTAGCCAAAAATAACAACTTTGCATTGTCTCAGTGGGCTTTACAGTGTGTGCTGTGTACAGCTCCTTCTTTCCTAGACCCTTGGTTAGAGTGAGGGCAAAATCCCCTCAAAAAACCGCCACATATACAGAGCAGATCTCAGATTATAACATGACAAAATGACGACTGATACAAGTAGATTATACAATATTAGTGAGAAAAACAGATCCAGGAGGGACAGCTGAGCAGGCCGAGGCGTCGCCAAATGGACCCCTAGCCACGCGACCTCTTCTTCAGCGTGGTTGCCTGGAAGAAGCCGGACACCCAAGATAATTAACAAAAAAAGTATATCGGAGTGCGGTCAAAATGTACAGATATCAGAAGTCTTTAAAACAGAAGTGGGCATCGATCCATAAGGCAGTCCAGATCCAGCATACACTGTATGTGAGGCGCCAACAGAGAGAGAAAGAATTTCCCAGGCAGACCTAAAAGGTTTATTAAGAGCGGGTCGGGCTGACCAGTAATTCATGGTTTGGTGGCCGACTGCGGGGAGTTGTCACAGTGGGTCTGTCAAACCTTTTTGATATAGTTATATAGCAAATTTAATACCCAAAGGAAAACTGCAATACAGCATGCTTCACAGATTACACTGGTGGAAACACGATAAGGAAATTATAAAAAAAGAAAAACAATAAAAGCAATTGAAAATGAATCAAACTTACTTACTTTTTTTGCAGCGGGTGCCATTGATTCACTGAGCTGACACGCAGCCACTGTGGAGGTGTTGTGCAGGCGGTGTGACTTCGTTGATTCAATGTCTGAGGAATGCGCGGACCGAATGAAACGCTCACAGTAGCTTAATTGGTTGGTCAGTCAACCAGAAAATAGTCAACAACTATTCAGACGATTGATTAACTCTGTAAATAACGTTTCAAGTAGAAATGTTGCCTGCTCGGTTAAATAGCGATTAGAAATTAACTGCTGTTTTCATCTTGAATATGGGGCGCCCCGGTAGCTCCTTCAGCTGTTCTTATAAACCCATGGACGAGGCAAAAAAAAAATGGAGTTGTATCCTTGATACATTATTTAGTTGAATCTATAATATTGACGTTGAGAAAAATAATGCATGGAGGCTCTGTTCATACATTTAACTGCCTGCGCATATGGTGCTGAGTTGAGTATCTGCGAGTCAGCTGTTGAAGGCGAAGGCCACACATTTATGCCATTAACTTGATAATGTCAAACAAGCCACTTGACCTTAAACGGCGTAGTCATATACGTAATCCTCAGTGATATATTAAACATAAACATTCCATGGACAATGGTTACTTCCCCTCGTTGATGAGCTAAGGTGATCCTTGTCTGCAGTTCTGGAAATGTTTTTAGGCTATACGAGTGTGTGGGAGAGATGAGGACGGAGACAACTGCAAAGGGTCTTTAAAGCCCCTCTTTGCTAAGATTGTGTAAAAGAAAGAAAACCCTCCCTCAGCGTGTTCGTGATACCGTCTGAGTCAGTCGACCTGTGGCACTCAGAGGGCCCCACAGCCAAGCTCTTTTCATCTGCTTCGAGTAGACGAGGTTGCGCTCTGTTCATTTGCCTTCTGAAGATCATATAATTCAGCTTCAAAGGAAATCTGCTGTGAGGTGTTGCAAAAAAACAGAAAGAAAAAAAAAAACGAGTGAGAGGTAAAGACACCGTTCTCTCAGTGAATTACAGACATTGCATTCCCTTTCGGGTGAACTTTGTCTTTTCAAAGCAACCCTTGTGTTTTCCTTTCATCAATTACATCAAACATACGCCGAGGTTCTGTTCTGTTTTCCTTTTTAAATTATTTTCTTATTTATGCAGGTTTGATTGATGTCAATTTATTCAGAACACTGACTCGCGCTAGCTCATTTCTGTAGCGCTGGATTGGTCGCTGTTGATGTTACAGTTATCTGATGTGTTCTGATCGGTGTCAGTTTGTGTTCAAGTTTGTGAGACATTGCTCAGTTTTGTTTCTTTTTCCTTAACCCAATAAAGTTTCATTTGAAACAATGACGTTGTCTTCATGGTCAGGATGGGGTTATCAGTATATTTGGACTCGCTGTATACAGCAGAGTATGCAGCCCTTAAAAGAGTCTAGTCGCCGTTTGTTGCAGAAACGACTCACTGTGCGTTGTTGTGCAAAGATAATCTAGAATGCAAGCTACATCAGACCCCATGTGCCCGTCTTGTACAGACAAAAAACAAATAATACACTAAATTTGTAGCGTTTTTATGGCCTTTTTACATAGACGGTATAGGCTTTATGTCGGTCGCATACTGCATCACGTGGATTCTCAAAGCTCGGGTAAGATCTCCTCTGATGATTTTTTAAATGTTTTTGCACGTAAGAGCTGAAAAAAAAAAAAAAAAAAAAAAAGAAGGAGATTTGCAGCATATTAGACTTCAAAGCAAGCTAGTTGAGCTCGGCTCAAACATCTCAAGAGAGAAGGAGATCCCTCTCTCTCTGCGTGAAGCTTTCTTACCTCAGGTACAAAGTGACAAAAAACACAAGAAATCCACCGTACAGAGCTGGGTACGGCTGTTGGACTTCCTCAGCATGTACAATCTGAAGTTATGTTATTAGTCAAGCTACATTTAAAATCATATATTTATTTTCTTTTATATAGGGTGCATTATTAGTATGAAATCATGATATAAAAAATGCATGATTTAATGGCTGGTCCCATGCAGTCATATCTGTCTACTGTTAAGTGTTCTCGTGTTTCTCCAGCGAGAAGTAGTTCCACTCGGATCCTCTGTCACGGAGTTGTTGGATTGAGTCCAGCTACCTTGGTCGAAGCGGAGCTGTTTTAATCTCGCACGTCTCCACACCTGTCTGATCCCATTAGATCACGACGCGTCCGCTGCGCTGCTGATCACTGTAGCCCAGCAGATGGTGAGCTGATGACCGTTCATAATGGAGAAAATGAACATTAAATCACCTGATAATAGAAATTAGATTGGCTTTTTACTTCTATCAAGGGAGCCCGCAGAATCTGCATTAGATGCGTGCTTTCCCTTGAATACGGCAGAACAGTCCCATTCGCATTAGCTTTATGTGGCCCAGAGCCCTGCAGTCCTCAGTCTAAACTAAGAACCACGGGCTCACACCATTCGAACTCTGTGACTCTGTGAAGTCAGCGTTTGTCCCCTGGGGGTAATGTGTCTCCCTTCAGTGTCCAGTCCTTGGTCCTGTCCTCTCTATCTTTAATAACTGATCCAAAGCTGGACAGCTGTCCTCTCCCCCAGCCTGTCTTCTGTCAGAGCCAGAGGCGCTGGAGCTGCTCTCTTGTGTCCTGCCAGCGTTTCGGCGTCAGCACTCTCTGTCTCTTCAAACCAGGACATAACTTCACGTCTCCTTCAGTCTCCTTCAGACTCTTCAGTCATGTCATTGTCACTGTCCTGCTGTCTGCCTCCACTGATTAACGAGCCTTAAAGAGGATTCATCGCTGCTATTTTCTTGGATTTAACCAGTTTCCACAACCGCGGCCGATTTAAAACATTTACTGTACAGTATAACGCTTACAGAGGTTGATTATGTTTCCACGTCCTAATCAAAACGGCGCATCGTTATCACTTTTCTTCATACACCGTGTGCACAGATGGCTTATTATCTTTAATCAAATGGCTTAAATGAATGTCTTTTTTTTTTTTATTTTCTTCCACCTTGCCCGCAATTTATCTTGAGGGAAACCTGAAATCGCTCCATTTCTTCTCTGCCACCTGCTTCTTTATCCCCCCACTCCACTCTTTTCTATGAAAAGTGGGAGACATTTTCCTCAGGATATTATAGTAATGAATATAAATCCAACTTAAAACTGAAGCGAGGAGAGCGGTGGCTGTGGGTAATCCCTACTCCAATTTAAAAACCAGACACCGCTCTCAGTGCCTCTGCCCTATCTGATGCCTCAGCTCAACTATTTCATCCAGTTGTTGACCGGAGTGAACAGCTGTGTGAAAAGAGAAGCAACAAAGAGGAGAGACGGTGATGGGAGGAGAAGAGGAGAGGCTACGTCGGTAAGGGCTTTGTCTGCTATCGACTGAGAGTGAATTGGATTCAGCCCAGACTTAAGCAACTGTGTCGCAAGTCACAGGGAATGGGCCGGCCGCGCCATTTGACCGGGGGATGTATGGGGTGGTATCTGAGATGTACGGAGTTCCAAGGAGATAAAGCAACAAACTGCACTCTGATTAAAAAATGCCGGACGTCCGCTTTAACGGTAGCAGGGTGCGAAATACAAATGAGCAGAGGAGGGAGCGAGGATGGATAGAGGACATGGCAGAGAAAGCGGGGAGAGGCAGAGAAACAAGGCTCAGAGAGATAAAAACAGATTAGAGACAAACAGCAGGAGAGATGCCACGCTGCGCCGTCCGACCAGACAGAGGAGAGCGCCGACTGTTAATCACATTGTGTTGCCTTTTTTTCACGGGGACAGTGTTTGTATGCGTCCTCTGACCTGTTTTTCTGGAGGACACTGAAACCGCTCCTCGCTGCGTTTGTTTGCATGCTGGGATTTTGGGCCGGGATTTGGGCCGGCCTCGCCGAAGCATTATCCACCTCGGCTTTTTAAAAAAAGTAGTAGTATTTGCGTGCCAAGACTGCAAAAAAGCAATTCTTTTGTAAATGGTTAATAACACAGATTTTTCTTTCCCCCACCGAGCCGACTAAGACGTGTGTAAACTCCGGCTCAAACCTGCAGCTCAGAAAGACCCCCCGCGGTCCCGAACGGTGCCCGCATTTACAACAAACAAAAAGATACAGAAACACATTTCCACGCTGATACCGCCCGCTACACACAGAGTACCACCTGCTACGAGGTGAAGTAGAGAGAAGGAATTAGAGGCTTTTAGGCGGGAGCAGGCTCCTGACAGGTTTCAAAGGCGCGACGTTTGCTATGCGCGCCGAACCGCCAGGGTGTGTTTACAGTTGTGCTCTTTCCCTTATCCTCTGCGCCATCTTTGCCTCTCCTCAGTATTCCTGACAGGTTTCAAAAGGACTCCTTTATTTCACTTCAGACTCCGTGAATGCAAAGACACCGGCGGGTGTAGTTGTAGTCTCCCCTTTTTCTGTCCTTCTCCTCCCACCTTCTCTCTTTTTCCATCTCAACACAAAGTCGTTCAGTCTCTGGAGTTTCTGCTAACCTTCACTCTGAAAGAAGTGCTGCGAGTTTCTATTTTTTTTTTTTCATTGTTTTTCACAAGAGATGGAGGCATTCCAGTTTAGAGTTCGACTTTCATTACTCACCCTCCACGCACAGATAGCCACAAGCAGCTGCTGACGATAAACAACTCATTGACAAAATTGGCGAGGATTCAGTTCATTATCCTGGTTTCCTGCCTTCAAACCGTTCCTCCGATTCACGTTTAATTTATACAATATCATCTGAACTAATGAATTCTTTAATCCCCTGGTCATCAAGCATGACGATCTTCGCACTCTATCTGCTAATGTGCCCAGGAGGCTTTTCACCTCGTCTCAGGCCAGACTGCCGAGCCTCTCCCATGCAGATATGCCAGACTGAGCTGGCGTACATGCTATCTCACCCTGGCATTAACCAGACCCTGTCAGCCTCCACTCCTACAGGAGGAATCAGCTAATTAGTATGAAACTGAAGAGACAAAGAGCTTCCAGCGCCTGGATTGGCTGAACTGAAATAGAACCCGCTGTTCTGCCAGATTTGGGCCTTTAGTTTAATAAATGTGTGATGTTTGAAAGTTTTATTCTCTTCTCTGCTGAGTGATTTGGACTTGCTAATTGTCTCTTTTTTTTTTCTCTTTGTCTGTCTATCGGGATGCTGTCCTGTGATCTGTTCCACCCTGGGCTTGTCTGCGGATTCTTGAAATGCAGGTAACACTAGTGGTAGTTATTGTACTGTAGCCTACGAATAGGATGTGAGTGTAAATGTGTAGATAGGAACATATACAGAATGGTGCTGGGTTGGTCTCTACTGTCTTTTTGAACATCTCTTTTGAAAGTTAGGGACACATATAGGCTATATATGCATATTAAACAAAAGTGTGGTATCATGCAACATTATGGTCGTTTAGAAGCCAACGTTGCACAGCTGGTGAAACAATATTTTAATCCCGGGACTCATTTCCATCTTTGATATATACATTCCTATTTGTATTTCTGTACCGGATGTTGGATGAAGCTTAAAGATGTCTCGCCTTTGGTTCTAATAGAGCCACTCGTAGTGATGTGATGTAGTGGAATCTCGACTATTTTGCGCTCGTTTTAAGGGCAGCACCTCTGGAAAACACAGAACGACGACTTGATCTAAATGAAAGTATATATGACAAGTTTTTTCTCAGTCGCTTTGGCACATTTCTCGAATCATCCTCGACATTTGCAAAAGTGCATTTCTCAAAACAATTTGTACAAATAGCAAAACACCATGGATTACCTGCAAGAGCCAGTCTCTTGCTCAAAATCCTTAATTCATCTCTCTAAAGTAAATATCTGTGTCAATAAACATGTCAGTGCAATCAGAATGACAAGTCCTTGTGTCATTGTGTACGGATAAGACAGTCAAATTGCTTAGTCATGTTGTCAATATAACAGTGTACTCTGGAGGGGTGTTCCGATGTAAACTATAGCTAAAGTTCTGATGACAGTTATCGTAAATGGTAAGTTACACCTTAGTGTGTGTGGGAGATTGATTGCGAGAGACTGCACAAGATTCACATTTACGCTTTTACTGTTTGTACTGTAATTTGTTGACAGTCCATGTCATTGCGACACGGAAAGGGAAAGACAGCACTGCATAGCAAAAAAGAAAAACACAAAAAAAAACAAAAGTAGAAATGTGAACATCTCCTTAGGGAAAACTGTACATGCAGTGCTGTAGGAATTACAGCGCAGTCTTCCTAAACCTCCTGACGTTCCTGTCTAATACAATGACTTTTCAAACTGGAAGATTCAACGTATACAAGCAATCAAAATGGTGAGAGTGAATTGGAACGACGAATGGGGAATGGTTGAAGAAATAATCTGTTCACTACGGATTCTGGCAGCTACTAGTGGCGGAAGATGTGGAATTTGGTGGTTGAATTGCTGTCAGGAAGATTATTATTATTACGTTATTTTTACATCAACCGAGTCATGACCAGTCGAAGAAGATGGTTCGTGCCTACTATGAGCTGCAGCGGCCGGGCAGGATGAGCTTGGTTTGAGCACACAGCGCTGGATGCGGTGGTCGGAAACCTCTTCACGGTGAACTCTGGGTGGTGTTATCCCTGAGGCGACATGGGGTTACTGGCAGATGGGTTCTACCGGGTCTCTCTCCTGCAGTGGTTGGGCGTTGGAAGTCTGTCAGCAGACTTTTCCACGAGAAGCAACTTAGTGTTGGAGGCATGTGATAGTTTAGTGGCTGTTAAGTGAGGAGAAATTGGTTTGTCGGAAAACAGATTGAGTGTACGAGGAGTGTCCGCTCCAGCAAACATACCTTGTGTCTGACCACAACTATGTATCTAGGAGAAATGAACTCTAGTAAGAGAGTAGACACATGTAAGACACATGTAGGTTCATCCACTTGATTGCTCCTTCTCAGTTCCCATAATAAATCCTTTCTTTAGGTTAAGTTCTCGGTTAAATGTTGTCTCAATTCTGTTCTGATGTTGGGTTTAGGCACCAAAACAATTGGTTAGGGTGAGGAACAGATCATGTGTTGGTCGTCATAAACTGCTTTGCTTTCATCTTGTCAAAAATATTAGGTTTTGTTGCCACAAACATGGGATGACATTTTCCTGTGGTCTCCTTAAAAATATCCATCGGTGTCACGCTTACAAATTATGAAACACAGGGTTTTGCTAATTTCAGACAGCTCACTTGTCTGCTGTTTTCCAGGCCTGATCATTCAGTGATAGCTGTTCTGCTAAAGCTGTGTTCAACTCTGAAGTCAGAACATTTCCGCAAGCTTAAACAAAACAAGTAGTCCTCTGGAAGGAGGAAATAAATTATCAAAAAACGCACGTGCCACTTGTGGTAATTGGCAAATTGTTGTCAATGATGTCAATTGCAAGGACAGAGAATTATGAGATTTTTATTGATTTTGCTGGAGTTTTTCTCCAAGTTTATGTCTGTGCAGCCCTCTGAATCTGGCTTTTTAATGAATGTCTGGTGTCTCCTAAACCCATGCAGGCTGGGCATGGTTGTACGCATGAAATAGTAATAAAACCCCCTTTCATTAATTTGCCCACTATCATCTTGTGAAACACTGCAAAATACAGAATCATTGATCCTACTGTGGAGACAGACAGGAGCAGAGAAACTATATTTATGATACCAATGATGATAAGAAAAAAAAAAAAAAGATTATAAAGTGAACAATTATTAATGTGTTATTGTGTTGATGGAGCTGGATTGTGTGATGGATACTGCGAGTGCGGGCTGATGGAGGTTTATAAATGATAGATAGATAGATAGATAGATAGATAGATAGATAGATAGATATTATATACAAATATAGAAACAATAAGGTACTATATACAATATAAAAACAGTAAATACTATATACAATAAAAAATAAAATAAAAATAAAATAAAATACTGAGGTAGAGGAGAAAAGGTAAGTGGAACATAAGGAGCAGTATTTACAGTAATAAACATGCTCATAAATTTACCCTCGTGTTTTTTTTTTTTCTTTTTTTCACATTTTGACTTTGACAACGTGAGCACAGCCATGTGAATAATTTTCAGCACATCGATGTCAGTATAAGTGCACTCCATGGGACATTTTTCATAACTGAATTAATCTAATCCGACCACATTCGTCTGACAGGGAATTATGCCGCACTTGTTTCCAGTTTGTGTGGCTGCCAGTGTTTTGTTTTTTTTTTCCCCCCACCCCATGCAGTGACGGCCATATGGTGAGAGCGTTTGTGTGATGAATAGTGTTTCACTTTCAGCTACATTGGTTTGGAGGGGAACCATCCTTCGTCCTTGTCATCCAGTCCAAGCTGTAATGCCAGATTTCTTGTCTAAAACAGAGGAGTGTGGAGGATATATGTGTTTTCATGCACTAAGGTAGTTGAGTTAATAGCTGGTATTTGGTTACTGTCATCTGCCCTATCTTTGATATGGGTAACATACTAATTCTGAGCAATGCGGATGTGCTTGTGTTTGTTTGTTGGTATATGTATTGTTCATTTGACGTCAAATATTTTAGTATCTCAACCTGATATAACAGGAAAAGCCTTTGCACCTTATAACATTAGCATGCATGCAGTATTCAGCGTGCAGAATAACAGGGCCATGACACAAGAACACCTAAGCCCAATTAGTCATCACTCCACTTTTCATTACTCTCCATTGGCTCCCTGTGGCTGCTCGCATTAACTTGAAATCATTAATGCTAGCTGGAGTGGCCTCTAGACCAGCACCCGCCCGCCTGCACTCCCTCATTCAGGTTGATGAGTCCTCTGACTTACTACAAACTGTAAATAAATCACGACTGCAAACCGCAAGGCAGGTAATCTCAATGCAAGCTCTTCTGCTGCGTGTTCCCTCGCTGGCGGAGGCAGCAACCAAACTCGATTCGGTCAACAGAATCAGTGTGAGTCCCTCATTAGCTTGACATCGTTAGAACAAGTGAGCAGTGGCTCGCAAATTTGCTTAAATTAGCATCTCGCAAAAAAGCACAAAGATTTCTAAATCCAGGGGGGCCTTTTGCATTGTTGATATTCTCAGTGGTGACTGTAGGGGTGGTGAGACATGGGTGTTCAGATGGTTAGAGTCTGCAATCGCACTATTAGATGCCACTAAATCCTGCACACTGTAACTTTACCTAACTGACACAGAGTATATTGAAACATTTTCAAAGTCCAACTACACACACCACATCATGATATGTTGCATGGGAGGATGCCATTACATTCCTTTCATTTTTTGGCAAGGGTAATTATATTGTAGGTTAGTGTGCACAAGTTATACATTTTTTTAAAAGCTCTTAAGAAATTTGACAATTCAGTGTTTTAGCAACATTGTGTACCCCTCTGCTCTTTCACGTTGCTGAAAAAAAAAAGCTTTCTCTCATACTGTTTGTCAAAAGAAGTTGACTGAATGTGAACAATTCAAACAGACTGCAGGTGCACTTTCAGTTTCCAGCTTTTGGCTGCTCTCAGACACCTTTTGTTCTTTGTTTTGGCCACACGCTCTGGGATGGTTGAGCACCACCGTTATCATCAGCATCACATATAAAAAGTGCTGGCAGCGAAGCACAGACGCCTTCCCTGCCGCAAGACAACAGAGGGATAGCGGCGACAACACGGTGGACCTGTTAAAAAACTTTCAGGAACCAAAGCCAATGTGCCTCCAGCTTCTTTTCCATATGACTGCTGGCTGCAGGCGCAATTACGGATGCTGTTCCTATTAGAGCGTTTTTTAATGAGTATGTAAATGTTTCCCAGTTGTTAACTGTAATTATTTTGCAGTAAAAAGATACCAATAGATGTTGACAGAGGAGGGGAAAGGTCAAACTAATTGGGAGCTTAGCGCTCGGGGGGCTGATGAAGCCTCCAAAATGTCCACATGGTCTGGTAATGATCTCTCTTCTCGTGCCAAACTTTGTGTCAGTCAACTAAAGTTTTCTGGCACCCAGTCTCCCACTTTCTTAGTTAATCTCTCTGATGCTTTCACATCCCGTGCGTCCGCTCACACTGTTGACAATTTGAGTCTGACTGCTCTGTCCTCTTGTGTTTCATTCCCTTTCTTGGCTACGGTGAGAGGAGCCATGTTCTTCCGCTCCCATGAAACCAATTTATTCACGCAACAGTATTCTCTGTACAGGAGGCCAAAATCAAATTATGAGACAAGGTGTCTTGTTTACATCCTCCGCGCAGAGCAATCAGAGAGCCAGGCTGTGACTTGCGTTATTTATAAGGAATCCATCGCTTTTGAAAAAGAAAATCAATTAACCTGCATTAAAGGCTCGGCACCGCAATTTGTTTATAGGTTTGCTTTTCTACTAAAGCAGTGTTGTTATCAGACAACACTACTACTGCAGTTATTGAGCAGGAGAAAGCGAGCCGTCCACCGCTCCCTCAATGATTCAGACTCTCTAAGAAAGTAGTAAACTCTGTGTGGGTGACCAGGAGCAGAAAGTGAGTCGATATTCCAGAAATAGAACATATACATGAGAATCGAAACATTTCCCCTGTCAGAGAGATAAAAGCTTCATACCACTCCTCTCAATGGGAGCGAAAAAGAGGAGTTTACTCAAGAGGATTACATAAGGAGTTTTTCTTTTGTAGTTTCGTTGGCTGATATTTTCAGATTACTCGCCGAATAAAAGGCTGCTGCAAATGCCGACTGCTCTCTTGTGTTGTTTTGTCCTCTGCATCCCTCTGCGTGTCCTTGCCTTCCTCGGCCATCATATCAAACAATAGCCCCACTTTTGGGGGGGACATTTGTTTTCAGATGGCCATTATGCACATTTGGATGAGTGTGCACTTCCCAACGTAACTCTTTTTTTCTCGCCAGATGTGCAAATGTGTGCGCGCATATGTGCACAAGAGTAGCTGGAGTCTGCAAGATAATTGCTTCATTCAACATTGCTATGCTTTTATCACCTTTTTTTATTTACATAATTTACATAAAAAAGTGTTTGCAAAATGATGAATTATACAAATTTAGATATGATAGACTTTCAGAATAAAGGCTACAGTGAAATAAATGGATACCCAGCAGGTGACTTGTTGCTCTGTCTTAACAGCCTGTCTGCTGCAAAGCACCATAAAACCTCACCTAAGAATATTTAACTCTGCTCTCTCAATCTGGTGATTTCGACTATAACTCAACTCCTGCAGTAAATAAAACGGTGCTTCACGCCAGAGCAGCGACAAAGCTCTGACATGCACCCACCTGATGCAGCTACGCATTTTACTATGACATGAGAGCTCACCTGTGTGTCTCTGTGCTGCTCAGACTGCTGCTGCCAAGATTGTACTCATAAAATGATGAAGGACATTCACAAAGTAATCAATCAAGCTGTGGCTAAATTACCTTCTCACCCTAATTTACCTTGCGGGTTATGTCCATGATGTAATGACCCCCAAACAAAAATAACAACCGATGCACACATAAAAAAATGGGCCTAGTAATAACGTTGTTTGATAAAATGACATGTCTGGCCAACGAACACAAATTAGGCACCTCTTTCATATCCCTAACGTCTTAACATCAGTTGACCTGATGTTAGTTAGCGAAGATGTCTTAAGTTCAGCAGTGTTTGAAACAGCTAAACTATAATACCAACTGCTTCAAACTGCAATGTATTCAACACAGCTCAGGCTCTTCTCCATCTGCTCAGTGCTGCAGCCAGCCGGCGATGTGTACTACAGCAGGCTGCCAGATTATCAGATCAGGAATCCCCTAAATCATCCACACATAAATAGCCCACGTATGTCTTTCTGCATAAAACACTCTGCATGGATCTATGTAGATGCAAAATATTCCACGGGCCTATTCAAGCAGCACCTTGCACCTTGGGATTTATGAACGTAGCCCATACCCAAATGTGCACATATGGATTAGATTACAATCATGCTTAATGCAAATGAATTCAAAGAGAAGCAAAGGGATTGGGAAGCTTAGTTTTCACTTCAGTTCCCTGGGAGTCCAGAGGCAATTATAGACAAGTCGAGCTCCTTGTTGAACTTCAAATTGAGTGTACAGTCACTATGTTTGTCGATCCATAACTGCAGGTTCTCATCCATGATGTTGTGATATTTCGTGGGAGTAAATCAAATACTGAAAAAAAAAAAAAAACACAATCAGTGAAAAAAATCTGGGACGAATGGAATTTAATTTTCACCATCTGCCATTGTTTGATATTTTGCATCACATACACTTCTTGCACTTGTCCTAGTTCACCCACTGTCTTGTTTTTGCAGTTTTGTTCCTCCCTCTTTTACCTTTCTGGCGCAACACTGCACATATATAGACTATATTATTTTGCCATCCTATATTTCTCCAGAATGTCATTTCGTATTCAGTCTTGCATTTCCACAGTCTATGCCAGCTTGAGTCAGTTTTTTTTTTTTTTTTTTTTTTTTTTTCAGAAATGACCAGCTGTGTCTAGTTTGTATTCTTGCCAATGTTATTGCAGCTCTTTCAGTGACAGCCATATGGTCAGTGTGTTTGTCACATAGTCACCTTTTTGTCACATAATAACCTTTAGTTGGGTTATTTTCAGAGCTTCTGAGCAGTGAATAATAAACACTTGTGGATGGAAGAGAAGAGGGCGAGGCAGCAAAAGTCAGAGTGTCATTTTGTTCGCTCACTGGAGTATCGAAAACAGGCAAGTCGTCCGTTGTATCTAGGTACATTTCAGATGATTGACTGCATGTGCACTGCATAGTGTATATTGCTTCGGTGCCCGCTCATCACCAGAATCTTGACATGCGGTAAGGGCATGTTGGAAATAAACCATGTGATCAGTCAACTGAGTAGACATCTTGACAGATGAAGCCAGTAGATGCTTGTTATGTTGAGGATCTGTGCTACAGAGTGCTAGTGAAACAACCTTATCAAAGGATAACATCACCGCAAACACACATACTTACACGGCGTGGCATTTTCCGCACCAGCAGAAACCTCATCCTCGCTGCGGTTCAGTCTCCGGGCTCTCTCTGCGCAGACTTGAAATGTCAGGACTGCGCTCCACATGCAGTAATACTTAGAGATGCACACGTACTCTGATACTCTTCCCATACATTCAGTATCCCGCCTACTATTCCACGAATCAAAGTCGCTCGCCTCAGTCTGTCTCCTTCTCTGCCACTGCAGCGCGCGGCTGTACGGATTCAAGCTGTGTTCAGCCATGACAGCAAACACAGCCTCTTCTCCCAGCGTGTCAGCGAGGCGCTGATGCAACACAGCGGTTAAAATCCTCGTATTCAAACTGTCCTCTGCAATGTGGCTTCCCCAAGCTGCGGCAGAGACTCCCAAGGAAGCTCATTGGCAATGCAAAATCACCGCTTGGGTGCTAGGATGTGTGTGTCTGCCGCTGTGTGTGCGTGCGAGGTAGAATCGAGAGAAATAAAAATGTGTTTGATGGGAGCGCAGTGTGTGGCCTGTTTACGGCCGTGTTTGTGCTTTTACGGTGTGTCTGCGCATCTATTTCCCCGTCCATTAAACCTCAGGGTTCGTCCTCCTCTCTCACTTGGGAGGAAAGGTCATGTAACACTAATGTAGTATATTATGTCCTATGTCCGTACCCAAATCTGCCCCTATGGATTGTATCGAAGACATGCTGAATGCCCAAGTTTGGCATATTAATTGAAAGAGAAACAAAGGTATTGGTGCTGACTCCAGTTCTTTGTGGATATCCTGAGGCAAAAACACAGCGAGGTTCAAGGTTCATTTAATTGTCATTTTAAGACACAGGGTTGCAGAAAAAAATGCAAATTGTAGTCCCTTAGTGCTACACGGGAAATATTTTTTAAGATGGAGTGTTGAGGATGAGTTGAGAAATCTTGCAGTAAGAGGAAAGAGTCTGATACAACAGGAGGTGCACAGACTGTGGCTAGCTCGGGCTTGTCTTTTAGTATCCTCTGGGCTCCGTTCAGACACCTCACTTCATCGATATGACTGATGCACCGTAGCTGGTTACCAGTGATGTTCTGAGCGGTAAAAATAGCCCACTGTAGAGCCTTCCTGTCCTGGATCATGCCAGTTTGAGATGTTTTCTATTGCCTCTCTCCAAAAGTTGACAAGAACTTGGCACTGGAAATTTAGCTGTCTTTAGAGTCCTTGGAAAGTAAATTTCTTATTGGGTTGGGGGTGTGGGAAGACCATGAGGGGTTCTCTGTGATGTGGATTCCCAGCAAACCTAAAACATTTCAGCTGCTCCATCTCATCTCCACTGATCTAGACAGGAGGGTGTGTATTTGCCTCCATCACTCAGCTCCTTGGATTTGCTGACGTTTAGCAGTAGATTTGTTCCCTGTGCACCACTCTGCAAGATTGTTGATTTCCTCCCACTATGCACCTTCATCGTTGTTTATAATGAGGTTGATGGTGGTGTCATCCACATGCTTTGTGATAAAGTTCTGGTGTAAATTGTGATCAGGAGGGGGCTGAGCACATAGCCCTGGGGGCCTCCGGTTTGAGCACTGACGCAGAGGAGGTGTGGCTGCCAATCTGTGCTTTCTTGGGGTCTGTGAGGAAGTCACTGATTTCCAATTAGTTAAAAGCACTTTTTCTTAGCTTTAAATTAAATGCACAGTCACTTTATTTTATTTCATTTTTTCATTTATTTTAATTACATTTTTATCATGTGTGCGTGTGAGAGAGAGAAATTAGAGAAATGAAAATGTGTTTGATGGGTCCACAGACTGCGTCCTGTTTGAAGTTTTGTGTAGGCGTTTGCAGTGTGTCTGTGTAAGTGCATTTATGTCCATAAAACCTTTAGTGTGTCTCCTCCCCTCTCACTGAAGAAGAAAAGGTCATGTAACACCATGTGCGTGTGTTAACTCCTTATGTCTATTCTCCAATGTGCACCTATGCATTAGCACTTGTTACTTCTGTTCCTGGTCTTATATAGCGCTGATTTCAAGAGGAGAGGTCATGCGGCACCATGTGTAGCATGTGTAGCATGTGGGTGTGTGTTGGAAGCAGAGCGTGCTCACCACACTGATCTTGCCAGCACCACGCGGTGCTCAGATGAACACAACTGGCTTCCTTCTCTCAGTGTCTAACCATATGTTGTATATCTGTTTGTTTTTTTTTTTGTTTGAATTAATGGCTGCCTGATTGTTACAGATGTCGCTGTTTACTTAGCGCCATATGTTGTTGATGTCAGTCGCAGCTTTTAAAGCTGTAGCGCGGAACATTAACGAACCAGAAAGATGCGTATCTATCCGCAGCATCTACTTATCTGGTATGCACATTTTGCTGTCTGACAAATGTTCCCGGTTGTCATTTGGCAGACATTTAGTCGGACCAACGTACACCTGCAAGCCTGCACACCTGCTCATGCATATAATGTTCTCTCTGTTCTCTTCTTGGGATGGGTGTAAATGAAGTCGCCTCCCATATAATTAAAGAGCCTGTCAATATCGTGGGTATGTACACCTGCACAGGACAGAGACAGTCTAGCAGGCACACACCCTGTGCACACACCTTGTCTTCCAACACACACATATATAGCAATATTTGTTTTTTTCCCAAATTGTACCATCTGATTCTCTTTTCATATTTTAGCCAGTCTGGCAGCATGGCTCTAGAGCCATGCTGGGCTGTTGGAACAGATTTAAATATTGCAACAACTATTTGACAGATTTCCATGGAAGTGACAGGAACTACAGATATTGGTGATCCTGTGCCTTAACCTCTGTCAGCAACTTGAGGGTGACATTTATTTTTTGATTGAAACCACTTGCTTGCTCGACAGCGATGGATGGATGCATTCATTTAAACCCGTGGTTACAGCTTCCCTATTTACCCTGATTAAAAACCTTGTACAGAGTACAGTAAATAACCTCTGACTTGGGTTCAGAGCACTTCCACATAAGTAACACACACCAGCACTTCACAGAAATTACAGATGGTTGGACCATCAGTTATTATCAGTTATAACGTAATATCATTTATTTTAACTTGAAAGCACCATGTCAATTGAGAGAACCAAACCTGACCCAAAACTGGATATCATTTATAGATTGCTCATTCAATAGCTGTCATGACATTTCACTCAAAGCCACAAATGCAAAACTGACCTTTCCATCAATCTCTGCTGTACTTCTTTGTTATTTCTAATTGGCAAATGTTAAAATGCTTACAAGCTACTTAAACTGAACAGTCTAATCTGCTTAACATCCGCATGTTTAAATTCCGACATTAACATTCAGCAGCAGTGCCTCACAGAGCCACCAGCATGACTGTAGCCTCTCAGTCTCGCTACATTAACATTGCATGAAATGATGTACTATAAATTATTCATTATGTATGTTTTGATGTGTGTCTGCGGGGCAGTGGATTTAACATCTGCCTGTGTTTTATGTTTGAATGTGAGTTGTTGTCTTTTCTGAACAATCAACAAAACAATAAATAGATAAATAATAGGGAAAAAACCCAGCTTTTATTTTTTATTTTTTTTTAAAAAGAACAAAGTAGCAAACTAAACTGTGAACATCAAAATTCTTGTCAGATGCTGGAGATGCTGAGATAGTGAGGGACCCTTCATTCGTGAGCAACATTTTCATCAACATTTTCAACATTTTCATCACTTGATCAGGTCTTCATCAGCGTCAGTCAGTGATCGCAATATTGCTCATAGCCATTTGCATTGGTAATCTCGAAGATTTCTGTTTCATTCTCTTTGGCCCCACCGATGGCGATAAGCGGCAATTGCAGGTGTATTTTTGCCAGCTCGCTAACAGAGAAAATGTATTAGCCCTGAAACGGTCCCATTCGTTGTTTGCAAACCTAATGGCTTCCACAAAGTGTCATGAAAATCTGTCCAAATCCATAATCCTGCTGACAAATAGATGGCACTGATGATTTAGCCTACTTGGCAGAGGTGACAAACTCGATCTGTGTGGTGACTAACGTTACCCTGAAACAAGGTCCACGATTGGGGTAGAGTAGAGTTTATATTTGACATTATAACTTTAGTGGTACCTACCAGTCCAAAAGAAAGAGAGCAATATCTGTATCTTTAACATATCCCCTCAGTCCCTTTACTTCTTTAAAGCGAAACTCTCGCCAAAAAGCAACTGAGGCTTTATTTGGGATTGAATATGAGTCAAACCTTCGTGTGAAAGCATTATTACGACGAAAGAGGCACTTTTAAGATTTACCATAGTTTCGGTTTTGGGCACGTTAATTTTGAACGGGAGTGCTCGGGGCAGGATATGCTAGCATCAAAATCGCTATTTTTAGAACACTAAGAAGGCTCGACACAACATGAAACTCTGCTAGTAGCATCACTAGGGTCTCTACTCATGAACAAGAGCATTGAGAACATTGTTTGTGTACACAGAGTTAATGAAAAAGAAGGTTTTTGAACTACTCACGTTAGCTGCTGCACCTCCTGCGCTTTGCCGTCATGGCAGACAAAAAAGTGTCGATCCCCGAGTGCGGGGGCGGGAGAGTAATGGTGAACCGCTCCGCAAGCGTGCCTGTCAGGTCGCACTCAGGGATCGACACTTTTTGTCGAGCCTTCTCCCGTTCAAAATTAACGTGCCCAAAACCGAAACTACGGTAAATCTTAAAAGTGCCTCTTTCGTCGTAATTATGCTTTCACACGAAGGTTTGACTCATATGCAATCCCAAATAAAGCCTTGGTTGCTTTTTGGCGAGAGTTTCGCTTTAAGTCCTCTCCACATTGTCAAAGCAACGCTGATATAAACTCTGGTTCTTCCCTGCTGACGGTCGCTTTCCTTTGTAGACCGTCTACCTTCTACCGGACGTCTGTTTGTTTCTTTTTCTTTGGAGATGCACATTTTTTCATCGTCCGTTGTTATCAGTCTTTTCTTTGTTTGTTCGGCCATGAGCGAACCACCTACACTCTCTGGCCGACCGATCACTGCTCACTGCTGGGTGAACGCTCCACTAACTTTGCGCCGCTCGTGATTGTTTCCACGAAAGTCGCCCCTGACATTCTGTGTGCATCTTTGCTATTACAGCAAATAAAAGGGCTTTCATCAGTGGGTCGTAGGCTCAATCCTCATTGTATTGCCTCAAATCTACAAGATAATTATTTTAACTTGAATCATGCATCGGCTCCTCAGCTTTGCAGGCATTTCTCAGTGTGTATCTAGTTTTTTATTTATTTATTTTTTTTTTGGGGGGGGGGGGTGTTCAGCCTGTCGCATATTGAGTTTTTGACTGATGTGAAGGTTGACTTCCCCTTACTGATCAACCTTGAGCTCAAGGTTGAAATTGATCGTCTCCCAGCTCCATCGGCAGTGGAGATACTTGGTTTGACATGCACGCATTGCGCTGACGCACGGACACACAGGCTTGCACACACATCGCTTCCATCAAATTCACCTTCATTATCAGCGGACCTGAGAGGTGCACGTTGTTTAATTTGCCCTTATCACAGCGGTATTGTAGAAGAGGCTCCAGGCCATAGATTAAACGTCATTATTTAATGAGAAGCGAGCAGGATGGATGCAGCATGTAATTAGAACGACACATACACTGCTCCGATATATCCATCACCATAGGCCGAGGCTGGCTGTGTGTGTCTGTGTGTATCTGTGTGTGTGTGTGTGTGTGTGTGTATGTGTGTGTGTTCGTGTGTTTGTGTGCGCCTGCTGAGGGCTTTTTCAACGCTCAGAGCTCAGTGTGTGAGTATGCAAACACTCAACACATCATGTGCCGCTCACCAGGCTTCTGCTAAATCTGTTTTTGTCACACGACCGCACACACACACACACGCAAATGTTCTGAATCTTATTTGGATCCCCGGTCCTCGGGGCAATACGTCAAGTATCTGAGAGGTGGAATTCATGCGGCGGTGCACAGATTGTGCATGTGAGCCGGTGGAATATGCTAATGATCCTGGGGTTTGGTAATAAGGATGTCTCCCATGAGTAATAGAGGGAGTCACCATTTATCTGTCTCTGTCTCTCCATCGGCGTTTTCTTTTTCCCTCTGTTTCATGTTTCTTTGACAAAACAAAAAGTCTGTGTGGCTCCTATTTATCAAGAGAAATGCAACATATTAGGCACCTACATAAAAAAAAAAATAATAATACACGCACTGACACACACGCACCTTATACAGTACACTGGTTACATACTGTAAGTTACAGTAACAAGGCATTGCATGGCAGACCCTTTCATTATAAGGATCTACTGACATCTAGTGGCCGCTACATTTCACTGCGTAGTCCAGAAGGGTGCACCCATCAGATATTTTACAGATCTATTAATGGCAGTTACAGATCCGTCTCTGTGAACACTGCCACAAAAAAAAAAAAAAAAAAAAAATGTGTGCAGTCTGAAAACCTCAAATAATTGTATTTTTTTCACATTCATGTTTTTATGAAAATATGCTGTACAATCCCTGACAATGTGAAAGTGATTTTTAAATCAGTTGTTTATAATCAAGTGTTTTGTTTTGCAGGCACATTAATGCACAGACCAAAGGAGCATTTTAGGTAGTGACTTTATATGGACTCAGTCTACAACGGAGAGGATATATAGTGAGGCATTTGGACTTGCTCTCCTAGTCTATAAAGAAGTCTATAAAGAAAGCTTTTAAACCCCTCATATATCTTAAGCAGATGTATCCGTTGCTTTTTAATAAAAAAAAAGAAAAAAAAAAAGACATCTCTGTCATTGCTCACTGGGCCGTTACGCCATCCACTATGGCACCAGCTGCCTGAACATGTTTAATTAGCATCAGGAACGCCTACAGCTCTGCTTCTTTGTAATCTAAGAAACACTACGACAACCTCGGAGCAAAGCCAAGGAAAACTTTGTGTGAACTTGTTGTCTGACTAATGCTCTCTGCTACCTCCCTCAGAGGGACCGCCACATGGGCATGTCAGTGGTCAGCTCACTGTATTCTGTGCTCTCCGCGCTGCCTTCGAATAACTTGAAGTGTTCAGTTTTCGCTTTCGCTGCTCGTTTCTTTGAGGTCAGGCTGTGCGAGTCAGATTTCATGTGGACGGGAAAGACGCGATGCTATTTCAAACCCTTTAATGCATGCAAATCACATTGAAATAACTTGTTTTAAATGTGAGCCCGCAGGGAATTCAAAAAGGGGGAGGTTTGAAAAATGAACTATAAGGTAGTCTCTAAGGCTTTCTGATCACAGAGTCAGAAGTTTGACTAGTTTGAATAAATGATGGGAAGAAAAACACCACCCGGTGACCTTGCAGCCTTCATTAAAAAGTAAACAGTAAACTTATCAGCAGCAGAGAAGTTCAAAGTCAGAGTAAAAATGCCTAATGCATCTCTATAAACCGTTTCCAGGTTTGTATATCTTTAACTTTGCCGTGCCCTTTGTCTGGTAGTGAACTCTCTAGAAATGCAAGGTTTGGGTCTTGGAATTAGACCGCAACTCTTGATGAAAATGACTCGAGGCAAGGAAAGGAATATTTTTGATATGTCGATGAGGGAGTTCTCACACACACACACAGACAGACAGACACACACACACACACATAAATATCAATGGTTCGTGGGCCAACCCTAACCCCAACATCACACATAGATGCCATAGATACACAGATAGTCAACAGTGTGTGTGTGTGTGTGTGTGCGAACATTGACCTAATCAGTTTGTCTCAACCCCCTTAAGTCCTTGACAGTCTAATTGTAGCCTTGGTGTTGATTGGATATAACACCTCTACGTGACCACATCATTAGCGAACCGATGACATTCAGCATCAGCTGTATAAACACAGCGGGCCAACCTGTTGCTTCTGCATCACACAAGGAGCCTTCATCCGTATTTTTTTCGATTTGATGCTGAAAGAAAAATGTCGAAAAGACAATGTACTTTGCAACCTTCAATCACTTGAGATGCTGTGACTCAAGGTCAAGAATTCGTTATTGCAGCAGGCAATTTACCATTTTTTAAATGTTTTTTTCCCCAAAAGCACACATGAGGAAAGTAGCTCCTTTATACTCGGGGGAGAAACTGGCTTTTTTCATGAAACCTCTCCTCTTTTTAATGTCCAATGATACGTAAAGAAGCAGAATTATCTCCAGCAGCCTGCTGCCAGACACCTTTTTCACCTTTTACAATTACTGCTCCTGCTGGCAGATAGATTGCGCATTCAATCTGATTTTTTCCGCACGAAAGGCTTAGGGGCCCTCTGAAGCGGTGCTGCACTCAATCCAGAGGGGATCGCGTGGCAGTCGAGCACTGTGAACAGACCCGGCAAAGATGAGCCACAAATCAGCCGGGGGACCTCGGCCGTTAAAGACGCCGGTTTTGTAGCAGGAGCGAGTTCTTTACAATCTGGGCTCAGCAGCGGTTCTAGTGTTTGGACTAGAAAAGGCTGAGCACTTTTTCTTGCTGTGTGCCATTAAGCAGAATTTGTGAAGTTAATTGAAACAATATTTTCGTCCGAGCGCCCTTTAAGTGTTAATTTCATGCTGTGCTAATTGCGAGCGCTTGGACTTCCATACTTCCACGGTGGCCGACTGTCAGAGTGATTGGAGGGAGAGAGTGTGCGGCCGTGTGTGTGTGTGTGTGTGTGTGTTTGTGTTGACGCCGAGGGCTCTGACACTCAGTCAGATGTGACCTGCTGGAGGCTTCCACATTCAGCGCACAGATGATAGTGTGGGTACACACTCTGCTCATTAGACACGGCTCAACGGTCCTCTTTCAAATCTCGCCCCGTCACAGTCACACACACTCGCGCACACACGCACACACACACACACACACCTCCACTGCAGTGAGTGCCTCTCTTTCTCTCTCTCTGATGTTTCTATAGCAACGGCAGACAGGCCCAGATCCGGGAGAAGGGAAGCAGTTGTATCCAGAATTCACAGCGAATTAAATACCCAGTCAAAATATGCACACAGTACCAGGACGATGCCCGGCCCGCGCCGCCGTTTATCACTGCAACCCCGCTGACGCATCTCGGGAGCAGAAGTAATAGTAGTTCATGAATGCAAATGCAATTAAGGTTGTGTTATCAATCACTGCAACATGAGATATGGACTCTGTGGACACTTTATTGGGAACACCTGCTCATTAATGCAAACAGCGAGTTCAGCCACGCCGCGATGCTCGAGCCTGCGTCTCGGTATAGAAAGCACGCAGACCGAACTGAGAGTGTGAGGCTCGGCAGAATGATGTATGTGCAGAGTCTGACACTAATCTGCTGCAAGTGGGAAGTTTGCTTGTGCTCGAACTTCTGATTTCAGGAGGCCCTGCACGATTTGTGACTGCAAATAGTTGGGAAGCCAAACGCGGTCCAGCGTTGAGCATAGGAAAGTGTGACGTGGAAGCCCGAAGGCTCCAGTGCACATTGCACTGAGAATGAACTTTCCAGAGGAGTTGGAGGCATCTTGTTTCCAGCAGTTAAACTTTGGAAATAAAAAATGTAAAAGGTCGTATCATCAGCGATTCGAGGGAGTAGAAACACATGTGATTGTAAGGAATTTAAGACTGAGCTTATAGTGGAAAAGTAAGCAAAACATGTTTGACATGAAATATCACTAAAGTAGTATTTTATTAACATTGTTATGAATTATTATTAACATATATAGATGAGATCTTTAAGGTTGATAATGTCCTGTGTGGGAGGAAGGGCTTTAGTGCCCAGCCACAGACTCTTGCATGAAAAGTGCATACCCAGTGGCTTCACTAATTAGCACATTGAACAACAACCTGAATATGGATGGCTGCTGTAAATTAATGAAAGCGCTGCACTTCATGAATTTCACATCACGGTGCTATTGCACAACTCCAGACTGTGTCCTATTTGTTCGCTAAAAAGCGCTGTAAACAAAGACGTGGTGTTAGTTCAGCCTGTGGTTCGGGTTGGTTGTCTACTAGTTGGCAGATATTAGGTGGTTGTCAGTCCCATACCTTTACAAAAGTGGCTGTTTTTAATGAGGCCTTGCTGTGAACAAAACAGGCATTTTAAGCCGAAACATGATTATTTCCTCACCCTAACCAAGCGGTTCTTGTGCCAAAAACTTGCCCAGGCCATAGACGTGACGTTGTTACTACATCAAATTAGGAAAATTTAACATAAAGAAATGTAAAGTTAAACTTATCCATGGCTTGGGAAATTACACTTTATATTGGTTTGGGACTGCGCTACCCCCAGAGCTGCTCCACACTCAGCGCTTATCTGCATCTACGTGCTCGTCTTTTATCAGCTCCATTGTGGTTAGTACCTCTCAGACCCTCTGCTTACTGTCCCCCTGCGATCCCACGCTCTCACCCTGGAACGTAGCCCTCGCCAACAGACTCCCGCAAAGATTACGTATCTCTAACTTTCCCCCCACTCGTCTCCCACAAGTGTGAAACATTGGGGTTGCCAACATGTGCAGGGCAGATGGAAGAGTATAGTACTTTTTAATTAATTCCACTCAGGGCTGACTTGGCAGCCACAGCGCGCGCATTCATTTTAAACATGGACCTCTCTCAAGAATTTGCTTGGCAGCATATGGCTGTGAATTGGAGACTGCTGCCCATATAACTGCAGCGTCGGAACAACAGAGAGCAGCTGGAGATAAATATGGCTGTGTTGATTAAAACGCGGATATGAGCCGAATTGATAAATAATGTGATGTTTGGTCGTACATTCTCTGGATCATTCTGTGCGAATACGGCTAGACACACAGCACGTGTTTTGTGCACAGACACGGGCACGTTCTCACGCATGTGACAACATTTTTTGTAGTCGCTGCATCTGTCTTCTGCTAGCTTGCTCACCCCGTGGCAAAAAAAAAAAAAAAAAAACTGTTATCTCTGCAGGTTATAGTCCACGACATTTTCTCTGGGAGATGGTAAACAAGCGCCGTCCTCGGGAAGCTTCGCGCTCCGTTAGGTCCCCCAAAGACACTTTACAAATCATGTCCCAGTGCACCTCACCACAGCAAACAAGACCCCGTTGTCTGTCATTTGAGTTTCTGCCACTTCACTGAACCGATTGGGACTGACCGACGGAAGAAGATTCCGCGCGGTTGAACAAATGTTTGCGACTCAGAAATCACTCTCCTGTAGCAGCAGTGGCATGAAGATGCCCCCATAACTGCTACTTTGTTTCCCTTCGTCGGAATGCAGGAGAAGCAAGTAGGAAGTAAAGGCCCCCTGTGGTGTGGAAGATCAGTCGTTGTAGGTGTGACCAATTCATGTTTGCGTTTATGTTATGAATAACCATTTTATGCTCAAAACATCGACTCTGTGATGAAACAACTGAAAACACAGAGACAAAAAAGAAACACTTTGAAAACTCTTGAGAACTGAAGGATTTAATCGCCCACAAAGAAAACAAAGCATTATCATTTCTGCTAGTGAAGTTGCAACAATGAAATTTTCCACCTATCTGTTTATTTTTGTTTGTCCGTGTTACTACAAAAGCCCGTGAATGTAATTTGCCGGAACTTTGACGGGCAACGCTGCACTTGGCAAGTTTATTAGATTTCGGTAGTGATTCTGGGATCCTTGCCATTAGATGATTACCATTTTTTAGGGAGCACATTTTAACTGTTGTAGTGGTGGTGGTGGAGGAGAAATTCGACATCTGGGATGTCTATTTTGGCTGCCAAACAGAACTTCGTTAACATATTTTCCTCTTTTTTTTTTTTTTTTTCTTTTTCGGTCTGCAAATCAAACCTCCAGACAAACAAACAAATCATTTATGGAGGCTGCAACTTTTCAAACTGAATTAAACTTCCTGAACAGGGTGAAATGAATAGTGTCCAACTCTGCCAGATTGTTGCAGAGCCACAGTATATGATAAAAGCTTTTTCGCTGCAGTGATCGGATTCAGAAAAATACGAATTCCAGCCCCTGTGTGAGAGGATGTTTCTATCTTGGCATCTCTGGCGCTGAAATAGCTGCTGAGTTAAAAGCCAAGTCGAATGTTGAAGGTGAACATGAAGTGCATCACACCTCAAAGGCTTTTTCCCTGTCTGTATACAGGGGGAGGCATAGTGTTGTAAGACAGCTGTTAGCCAGTAGATGTCTCTCCTATACTGGGTTACCAACACTCCGCAGCGGCTCCCATGTCTAATTTCAGCTTCTCTCCCTATGCCGTCAGAGTATATGGGCTTATCTGCAAAGACGGAGGTGCTGATAAACAGATAGGCCCGCTTCCCCCATCACTTTGGATGAGGCAGTCAAGTTTGATGGATGGGCCTTATCACACATCTTCTCATGAAGGAGGGCGGCAGCAGAATCGCTAATCAGGTCCTCCGCGTCCCTATCTGATCCATTATGATCCACCAAGTAAAATAAGGAAATATCACTCTTTCTTGTCTTCTCGATGCCTTTGTAGGCCAGAGTGAAGTTAATTACGGAAGCACGTCTGGGATTTGAACCTCCCCCCCACCCCCGATTCCCTGGCTCGAAACTGTGGGTTCATATTAGATAGTCTGACCATCTGTTTCTACACTTTCCTGATGTGGTTTAGCGTCTTTTTTTGTCAAGGATAAAGTTTGACAGATCCATTTACGTTTGTGTAGGTTGTGTTCCACTAATTTACTCTTTATCTTGGAACGTTTGATACATTAAACACTTGTACTGATTGCCTTGAACCAGTGTGCAGTAGGTATGGTTAAACACTAGTAGAATGATTTTAAAAACTACTTTGTGAGAACCTAATTGGAAATTCTTTTCTAATTCTATTATTTTAAGCATAATACATGCAAGATAAACCCTGCAACCCTTTCGAATTTGTGTGTCTGGATTTCAGCTCTGCTTGTTTAATTGGATGCTAAAACCCACAGTAGGTAATGTACTGCTGCAAAGGGGTCTCTAAATTAAAACCAAAGATTTAAGTACCGTGGGATCGCTGAAGTTGCTGTCTTCCTCGTTAAGCGTCACTCTCTGACTGTCTCCCGGAAGTTACAGCAACCTGCGACCGGGTGAAACGCACCTACCTCACTGATATCTTTAGGTTTGGACACGTTTTGGATAATGCAGGTGCGCAACTCAACAAAACATGTGACAAAAGTGTAGTTTGTAAACTTTGAATGAAAAAGGTTATGCATCATACCTTTAAAGTTGCCCAGATATAAGTGTGAAAGTGTTTATACAGTATGCGTCAGGGATGATGGACAGGGACGTAGAAAAATTGCCTTTATTTAATTCCCCTTTTTTTTTCCCCCTTGTTGCGATTCATTACATAAAAGTGCCTGTATTTCCTCAGCTCCTTCACAAGATCCATGTGGACGTCACACCATGCGAAATCAACCCCCTTTCAAGATGTTGCGGGGTTCAACGGTGGCGCCGTTCATCACCTCGGCTAGTTTGCTTTCAACTCTATTCTGTTTTATCCGTGGCTCGGAGCTTAGTTTCCACACATTGCCTTCGTACTTGCTGTGCTTAAAATAGAGCCTGTAAGCTGCGCGGATGCTGAGTGCCACCGAACAGAGCCCGATGACTGCCGATAGCAAATGCGAGGCGTGTTTCTCCTGTGGCTGTGCTTTGTGGAAGGTGGAGAGTCTGTATTTAGTAACATGAATTTGACATTTTTTTTTTTTTAAACACATATGAGCTGTGAGATGGTCTAAATTCAGTCGGGACCATAACTTTATTTCCATTGCAGTAACATATATCTGGCGCGGGCAGGGAGAGCAGCAGCACTGAAGGCCCCTAAGAGGAAAACACAACAGAGCGGGTATCAGTGACAACAGCAATGGCATTGATTAGTCAGACACAGCATGAGGAGGAGGGGCTGGGGTGGAGGTGGGTTGCACCAGCTGATCCATCAGCTGACCTGGGCTGGCTCGAGATCAATAGCTATCAGATAATGTTGCCTGTTTGTGAGCTGAGCTTAACTCTGCGGCGTGCCCTGAATTGATGGTCATCATGCACCAACACTGATGTTGTTTTGCCGTAATTTGTTTATCCGATTCCCGTCCACCCCCCCTGACAAATACAGTCTACTTGTTCGGTGCCGATCTATAACTCCCATATTGACTGAACACCTGAAACAAACTGCTGGATTTAGGTCTGGCCGCTGTTATGATAGCAAACCAGCTGATGCTAATGCTCCACTTTTCTACCGCTTTGCAAAGCTTTGCATGTTTGGCTTAACAATATTTTTCCAACTGATGCTGTAGAGGGTTTTATTTTGGACCGTGCCTGGGACTCACAGCAGGGGGTAGAGCACACAGCATCTCCCTCTCTTAAAATTCTGGATTTTTTTGCTAATTACCACAGGGACATGAAAGCCGCTAACGCATGGTAAACAAACCATGGCGCCATGTCTCTGGTTTGTTTTCTTCATCATTATTATCAGCAGCCGCCACAGTTGAAAAGGAGCGTGTGATGTTTGGAGATATTTGCTCACAAGAAGTTCTGCAGTGCGCCGAAGCTTCTCGTCCTGTGTAATATATAAGTGATGAAGGACTGCGAGGGGTTCATGTGTATGAAAAAAAAAGACATGTCCTCACACACTCTCCATCTGGAATAAAAAAAAAAAAAAAGTTTCATCTCATTACTGCACTTGGCTTCGAGTTTAAATTACACAGCGACATTCCCTTTTCAAACATCTTGCAAATCAATTTGGAACCCCTCTTTGATTCAATTAAAAGTTCTGAGGAGATCTCAACTCTATACTGAGGACTTTTGAGACTCCTTTCAAACGTATGCTGTTTTGGCTGAAGGTAAGTACAACACCCCCAGTGTTTGTTTGAGTCCTATAATTTGATACAAATGTTCGAGATGTAAGTCACACCTTCTGGCTGGGTGCACGGAGTATTAAAAAAAAAGAAGAAAATATGATTTTTTTCACATCTGTTTTTGGCTCTGGAAGAAAGACTTTGCCAAATCCCGTCAATAGAACTGCTTAAGGCAAATTTAGCAGAACCAAAAGTTGCAGTCTCTCACTTCTTCGGCTTTTTTATTTTTCTGTTTGGACAGCTCTTTCATGGGCTGAAGAGGTCAAATAGAAAAAAAAAAAAGCCTCTTTCGGAATAATGTATTCAACCGTCGTTTGCCATCCGCTGATCCGCTGAATTCATCTCGCGTACAGGCAGCCCAGGAAAAAAAATAAAAATACAGAAAACAGACAAGTTCTTCACTTAACCTCACGCTAATGGACCGAGACCCTTAATCCATCCATCAGCCCGTTGTGTTTTTTTGTTTTTTTTCATCCATCGCTCGCCTCACCCCGAACCGAAGGCGAGGGCGGGATAGCGCTTCCTGCGGGGTCAATGTCGCCCCGCACGTGAAATCCATCGGTGTTTGGATTTGTGAAATATCCTTCGGCAATGACGTGCCGAAAAGGCTCAATTCGACCCGAGTCAAATAATTCACCGTTTTTACGAGTGTCCTTGTCAACCAGTGAAGTGATGATTAGGTGGAAAGTGGAGGACAGGAGCTGGTCATGCCTGGATGGCTCTGCGTGAGGAAAACAAAGGCTTGGCACTTGACAGTGAGCGGGGTGAAATCCCGGCCAAGAAGATAGTCCATGTTCCCTTCATTTCAAACATAGACATAGAGATAGATAGATAGATAGATAGATAGTTAGATAGATAGATAGATAGATAGATAGATAGATAGATGGATAGATGGTGCACCTCTTGCTTATTCCCTGTTATGTAGGTGGTGAATAACAATGAGCTGTAAATATTCTATTCAGAGCTCTGGTCCATAACCTTCGACTTTGCCAACTATAGAAGCTTTTCATGAGGGGCACTCAGGAGTTGGTGGGCAAATTGACTGAGGGGACAATCGACCTGTGTTTCCATTATTATTCAATAACACATCCTACAGTTCATTCTCTCTGCCTATAGCTCTATCTCATGAGTGTTTTATTATAAGAATGTTTTATTAACATTTGCTCGTGGAATAGGTATGCGATACGGTTGCATCCCCACCCACTGCTTCCGGAGGCTAATTAGCGTTGCCATTCACTTGTTGTGCCTCCCTGTATTATACAAACAGGCGTGGCGCTCATTAACTTTGATATAATTTGTCTGACAGGCATTCCAATGATTACCGATACTATACGCTGGAGGAGGCGCGTGCAGTTGTCGCATAATCAGCTTCTAAATCTATGTTTTGGATGCAAGGTGTTATGCTCCTGATCCGGCGCATTTCCCCCCCGGGAGCGCCTCGCTCACGAAACACAGCTTCCGACTCCGAGCAGCGAAGAGACGAGGCTCGCCATGTAAACCCGTCATTACCGCATTCTTGCAGTCCTTTTCGGGAGAATTACAGTTGATTTGCATCAGCTCTTTTTCTTTTTTCTTCTTTTTTGCTTAGGTTATTTGCATGGATTAATGAATCAATCTGCATACTCAGAAGAAAAGAAAATCATTATAATTTATTTTGTATATGGCATCGCTGTCACCTGCTGCTCCTATAGGACGCCTCCTCCCAGAGGGAGAGGTGTCACTCAGCGACTCAAACCCCGGAACACCCTGGATTGCTGCGTCTCATCCGCTCGCACGATTCTGTTGTTCTGAAGCCCGTCTGCCGAAATTTCCGAGTAGCTGCTCCCGTCGAGTGTTTATACATAATGAAATACTTCCAGTGTTCGGACACATTTTCGACTCAGTTCTAACATCATTCATACATCGTTGACAGGAGAAGAAAAGTGATATCATGACACACTTCTTTTCATCATATTACGCTGTCAGTATGAAACAAAAAACATCTTGCAACTTCAGGTCTGACAGCTGTGTTTACGCATGGCTTTCCGCGTAATGACGGGGAAAAAAAATAAAGCAAAAATCCTGTGAGATTGAGGCTTTACTGGCTTCCTTTACTGTGGATCGTTGTGATTGTCAGCGTCTCCTCACATCGCTGCCCTGCTGTTAGGTTACAGGGGGCACTCTCAGGCCTTATCAGAAAGATGCTGTTGAAGGTTCTCAGTCATCCAGGTCATGGTAAATCTGAGTGCTGTATCGTAGGCCACTGGACGTGTTTCAGTTTCTTGGCCTTTCACCTCTCATCCAATAGGCTACTTCAGTTCTTACCGGTGTCCCCATTACCGGCCGACCTCTACATGGAGGAAGTTGAGAGCAGAGCCTTGAATACCTTCATCAGGGGCAGCTCCAAGCCACTGGTTCAGCACTTAAATCCCGTGGTTACCCAAACTGGACCTTTGTTGAAACCTCGAAACGATCCAGAGCAGACAGAGAGGAGGAGACGGGAAAACGTAACAACATGGTCATTCCCTATGTGGTGAGAACATCTGAGAAACTCAGAACGATCTTTAATAAACATCACGTCCCGCTTCACTTTTAACCTGACAGGCACTCTGAGGCAGGAACTTGTCCATCCTAAGGACAAAACACCCAGGCATAAACATAGTAATGTCATTTATGCTGTTCAAAACAGCCAGGACTGCACAGATTTGTACATTGGGTAGACATACAACCTCTCCATAAACGGATGGCACAGCATAGGAGGGCAAACTCCTCGTGTCAAGTATCTGCTGTCCACTTACATCTGAAGGAGAAAAATCATTCCTTCGAGGACGACGATGTAAACATCTTAGCAAGAGAAGACTGACGGTTTGGATTAAACTTAAGTTGATAATTAAAACAATCCATCTATGTCCGTCTGGAACGGCCGTCTTTGAACAGAAGAGGTGGCTTTCGTCATTACTTGTCACCCACCTACAATGCTGTATGGAGCTCTCTCCCCAGACAGCTTAACAAGCATTCAAACCTGGGCTCACCTGGCCCGAGCAACCCACATGCAGGCCGGTTGGGTCAACAACCCACAAGTGACCCGAGCGACTCAGAAACGCAGAGCTCACACGTGTCCGACTCTGCAAGGGCACTCACACGCAGAGTTTAAAAGCCGACAACTCCCACCCGGCTAGTTAGAACTGAAGAAGCCTCTTGATGGATGAGAGGTGAAACATCATCAAGAAATAGAAACACCAGTTGCCTACGATACGGCATCTGGAACTTATGAGTAAACACTATTCATATTCTTGAGGACAGCGAGTAGCAAGAAATAACCGTTCTCTAACGTGGACCCTGTGTCCCTGCTGATTAGCACATAGCGAGCCATTGTCGGTTGATTTAAAAAATCCATGTTGATGACTCTTAACGGTGCAGCAACAATAGAACCTCTTGACTGTAGCAGCGCTACACCTCTCAAACCTTAACAGCTCCGAGCAGGGCATTTCTAGGATGCTGAGATATTGGAGGATAAAAAAAAGGGAAGTCGCATGAAATCCAAAGAGTAGGTTATGTATTTTCTAGCTGCTGTATTTGTTATATAAAATACACGTACAAGAAGTAAAAAAAGTCACAGATGCATCCGTGTGCTCTATTTTCCTTGTTATAATAAAGACTCAGTTGGATGCATTCAGGCCTGGAGGTCTCTTGAGAGGATCCACTGCGTTGCTGTTGAAAAGCTGCCTTCTTCCTGCACTCTAAAGGCTGACAGATATGTGTCGGAAGCAGTGAGCACAAACAACGCGCCGGTAGGTTATGCGCCGGACGTCTTGCTCTTGATACAAATCTTGCGTTTTATTACTTAAATCTTTTATGAACCAAGCCTAAAAGCACTTTCCCCTTTTGTCTGTCCATTATATCAGCTGTGCTAGTTTGCCTGATGTTGCAGGGGTTCACAATGAATAAAACACCTAGAGACGTTATCAAGGGGGAGACTAAAACGCTATTACAGATACCCTGTAAGTGCACAGGTGTCCTTTGTGTGTCTGTACTTCCTTTAAGGCACAAAAAACATAATATAGTGGCCTGTTATCCATCACAGCTCGCCGACAGAGCCTCAGGGAAGAGTGTTCTCAGAGATGACAAGCTAGAAAAGGCATTCTCACTGCTTCCTCAGCTTAACTTTGGGGGGTAAATGGAGCTTCTTGGAGAATGTTGCTTTGTGTGTATGTGCACCTAGTGTGACTTTGAGTGTGTGCTAGTGTATGCAGCGACAAACTGAGGAGTGCATCGATAGATTGACCCATTCACTGGACAATCAGCGACAGCGGCTCTGCTTCAGGCCATGCCCTCCCACTGTTTATCCACTTTTCTCTGAAATGTCTTCTCCCCTGTACTTGGACACTTCTCAGACTCTTCTCTGGGCGTTAAAGAGACTCTGCCCTCCAGTGCACTTGTTTGTATCGGGGGGGGGAGACTTGCCTCTGGGCATTGGAGGAGAAAGATGCTGCATGATGTTTTAAGGTTCTCTGTGAAGGAAGGGAGCAGGAACAGAGGCCAGAATTGGTTTCCTCGATTTCTTAATATTTTCTTCTGACACAAGATTTTGCCTGAAACTCAAAAGAGTTTGAGATTTGTTTAGGAACCAGCATTCTGGGGGTGCAAGATCCTGAAATTGCGTTGTCTGACCGATCACACAAATAGAAATGCCTTTATTCAGTGGGACTGTAACTTGAACACTGTGCAGATGTTTCAGAAACACGTACACGGTAGAAGGAGGTGTGCAGTGCAGTGAGGGACAGAGGAATATGTCAGCGCTTTAGTTGTGACATTTTCAGCTACACCGATGCACTCGGTCGGTCATCTCATTTCATTGTGTGTTACGGGTTATGGCGGACACTGACCTGTCAGGCTGTAAGTGAGTCCACAGCGTTCCACCTCAGCGCGGTTCCTCCTGTCCCCGAGGTATCCTCCAAGGCCACAGTCTCTGCGCTCCGTCATGTACCAGCTCTCTGCTGCACCTCCTCTGCTGTATTTCGCACGGAGCGACTTTAACGTTATTATGTCGGAATCTGCGGACGCGTCACGCGTTTTTTGGGTCAGCAGCCAGGTCGGAGTGTTGTGTTTATAGAGCCTATATGCCAAGATACATGCTTTAAATTGAATGTATGTCGAAGCAAGGTCATGATTTCCACTGGGGACGGGGCGGACGGATCTCCTTCACTTTTCCAAATCGTATTTTTAGAATGAAAAAGAAGAAAAACATCCAGCCACCACTGCCGTGATAAGAGAAAAGTTGACAAGCATGTTGAGAAAAAATACTTGATGGATAGATAAAATACTTGTCTCAGTGGCCAGTTCAGTTATTACTGTGCACTCAAGTGGAGCACCCAGCGCTTTGCAGACTTTCATTGACCTCGGCTTTCGCCTCATACAGGCTGACCTGCCTCACTGGTGAAGGTTGTTACTGCTGAATGTGTCCGGCGCCGCATACCTGCAGACAATATTCAAGACCGAAACTTTTTCTGTTAACATAAACAAGAAACGATGACACTGAATCTACATTTCTGTCGATATTCTCCTAAAGTATGCTCCATTTGACCATCAGTCAAACGTGAGTGAGTAAAACACAGTGTTATTTGTACAGTGACACAAATGCAACAAGTTATTTCAGAAAGTTATTGGATATACAACAATAACACCGCAATAACCAGGTTTTAATGAATCGTTTCTAATAATATACATTTTATTATATGTGGTCAGGTCATGAATGAGGAGACCTGACACAGTGGAATAATTATTGTGGGTCTTGTATTCCCCGACTCCTTATAACTTATACTAGAAACAGCATTAACACTGCAATTTTGAGGATTTGAGTTAATCAGTATAAAACAAACAAAATATTTTCCCTCACTATACGTCACACTGACGCTAAACCTCAGTTAGCTTATGAACTTCAAACACTTATCTCTGTCTCCTAGACATTTGCTGTAGTTACAGGTCACTTCAGACTCGACTCTCCTGACTTGACTAGACAACATTAGTGGCTCTTTATGAAACCCTAAATAAACAGAAAGAAATAAATGTGTCGAAAAAGGTCTCAAAATAAGAATAATTAAATACATTTTCCAAACCGCATAACTCATAGTCACATTACAGCATATTCTTTAGCTCACAGAAAACATACTGTAAATTACACTCATGAACAAAATACATTTTCAAGTAAACATTCTTGCCTTAAACTCACTCTCCCTCCAGTGTGCAGCTCGCGTGCCCAGCCACACACCTTGACTGCAATGCGCTCTATCACCCCTCTAAATTCATCAAACACATAAGAATGGGCCCAGTTTATGCAGTTATGTAAACAACATTCACAGTGATGATATTGTTCATAAATGTGCTTAATTGCTGCTCACGCTGACCCCTCTGTTCAGTTTTGTCCACAGCGTGTCGGAGTTATCGCACACTTTACTTGCGTTACCAATCTACAGGAATCTGCAAAAAATACATTGACATTCTTCATGAACCTTCGTCGGCTAGCTTAATCATCATCTCATTTACTGATACTAGTAAAAATTCTTGTGCTTTATCGATGTTAAAAGAGATGTTTATCGCACGCAACATCAAAATACACATCTCAGCAGTCCGTGTTTCATTTCCGCTACTGCTACTTCCGTGTAACTAACTCCGCCCAGAACTCTATGATCTCCTGCAATCCCGTGCAACATACCGCAGCGCGGCTCTCGAAGTGACAGTGTCACCTAAACAAGAAGAAACTCAGTAAACACAGTAATAATTCCCTACAAAATAAGAAAACACTTTCTTAAGAGTCTGAAAACACTCTTGGTCTCTTGTTCACCTGGCTACATATATTCTAACTTATCTGTATTTGTTACTAACGTATTGTAAATGTAGCTAATGGTTTGGTTTTGCAGCAATGTGTCTATAACTACAGTCGCGGAGTGCTCTGTAAACACCGATGACATGAGATTAACCTGTGGCAGCAGTCTTTTGTTTGAGGTCAAACATGGGTTGAGTGTACGCGTTTGGTGGATCTGGATCACGCGCACACCTCCGGTATGAGAGCGGTATGGAGGACGCCCGGGCCCGAGCTGCAATTGGACTGACCCTGTGGACCTCAGGGGTGAGGGCAGTTGGAGAGAGTAGCCGTTGGCAAACAACAGGCGCTGATTGAAGTCAAGGAGCAGTTCTGTCTTTATCTCTCCCCCTCCTTTTCTCTGCCTGTATTTTCCCTGTTCTTCACCCTGTACCCTCCTCACTGCGATGCCACATTACATTCAGCATCTAAAGTTCGCTATTTTCAGCTGCAGCGTCGTGCTGGGTTATCATAATAATCACCAAAGGAGTATGAATAATATTTGCCAGTGTTAGATAATATGTTTGCTTTGAATTTAAGAAACCCTAAATGTTAACAGTCAACATATACAGAAAAAAGGTCACATATTAAATGCCAATTTCACTGATTTTTTACAAATCAAAGCTTGTTTACAGAGGTGATCTTACAAGACTTCTCTAGCTTGTCCCTCATTGCTTCTTGAGGCAATCAGCCACTACATCATACACAAATCCGGGACCAAATTGATGGCGCCTCTATAGTTAGTGTGATATCAACACACTGCACCATGTAACAGACCCGCTTGTCCACTGTGTGTCATTGTCTTTGTCTTTGTTTTTGCCTCGTCGACCTAACCCCAGCCCAGGAGAGGGTTCTCATACTTTCTCATTCTGTGAACAAACATCCAATTCCAGCTACAGTTTCAAAATAAAGGCACCAAAACTTAAAAGATCATGGTTTGGCTTAGGATAACTGCTTCCTCAATACAATTATTATATACCTGGATTCAAATCCTTGCCTGCTGGACTTCCCTGTGACTAACCCACACATCCACCCTAACCCCCTCCTTACACAGACTCTCTGGCTCTTTGTAACGTGTCTGTCCACCACTCCTATCATTATCCGCCCTGCTGGCACTCTGCCTTCCAGCCTGTACTTTTCACGCCTAGGTTGAGGCAATCATGACACTCCTCTTGGGGATCGGCGGGTCTATTACATGCTCTGACATATAACTCGGCTGGATTAAGATCGTACGACTTTGTTGTGACGGTATCAGCTTGCATCAACCATTAGCATCGCTCTCATGTTTCGGAAATTACAATGAAGAAGCTTCAAAAGAGGAAGCAGATGAAATTGAGCTGCATGAGGTGCTGACTGTGCCAAGTGACGTTGAGATAAATATATTGTTTTAGCGGAAGAGGTGAGCTAGCTTGCAGGTATACTCTGCATCACTCCTTGTCGTATTCTGTTTGGCTGGTTTGGGTCCTAGATCATGGACGCCATCACAAGTTTGATACGTCCTGTCTTTGTTGGACGAAGCCCAAACTCAGCTGGCAGATGCACATGCTATACAAGCTTGTGGACCAATTTGTTGAAGTTGTTTAATGGTGCCTGCTGATCCGACCCAAATCCTTTACAAAGGTGGAACCAAAGGATGAGACTGTATGCTGTATGTTCTGGACTGCCTCTCGACGCTCCGCTAAAAGAGAGCAACAGTGCTCTGCAACAGGTGCTAACCTAAACAACACAACACTGAAGCGCTCCTTTAAGTGAAATATCGGGCATCATATTTGATCAAAAGGGGGGGGTGCAACATTAAAATACATCCAAATGTGGGGCCTGTCAAGCACAAATCAGCAGTAACAGTTTATTGTTAAGGTCATAACCCTCGGGGGTGTACTGGATCGGGCCGACAACTAAACCAAAATATTCCAGAAGAGCAATGGAGCTGACCTCGATGTGGGGAAACAACACCTCAAACAGACATTTTTTTGTTGTTTTTCCCCTTTAGTTTCCCGTCTGTTGAAGTTTACCAATGCTGATCAGTGGATTCCAGTGGATTTTAATGAAATGCTTAAAAACTATCATGATATTACCTGTATCAGCAGACACTCTCTCTCTCTCCCAGTGTACTGTTGTCTGCGTATTGTCTTGAAACTATAATTTACATTTCATTACCCACCATCTTTGTAATCTCTCTGCCTGTCTTTCTTTGCGATTATACCGTTTTGCCATTTCTTCAGTTCTCGTGTCCGTTCCACTCAGGCTCCAATTTGATAGGAACAGGGAGGACATGCACTGGAACTCAGCCCGACCCGTCATGCAGCACCGCAAAGCTTCAGTATTCGGTTGTCCGCCACTCAGATCACAGCTCCCCGACAACAAAAATAAGAAATGAAAATAAATAGCTCATTTCTCAAATGAGGAACCATGTCACATTTTCTCTATACAGCCAATTTCCTTGTTTCTCTCTTCTTCCTGTCTTGCCATCCTCTCTCTCTAACCCCCCTTCAGCTTCTTCTTTTTTTTTTTTTTGACGTTTTTATTTTGCCGCTCTTATGGGAGCGAAATAATCAGGTTGCCAAGTTGGCAGGACATGGACAGCATGGGGCGCTTTGATCTGGACTTTCTTTTATAGGCATTCATACACATATGGCCATACACACAGACACACACACACACACACACACACACACACACACACACACAGCTCAGTTGAAATAGTTTTTGGGTTAGAGATTTTCAGTGCTGCGGCCGTTGCCAGCCAAACAGATGAAAGGGCCGCAGATGAACCGGGATGTATGCCAGTCAGATCACAAAATGAATTTTTTGTGTGTGTGCGTGTCAATGCTACTTTACCACTTGGTTAAGCGGCGGTGCCACTATAATGCACCTCTGCTAGTTTGCTGGCTCCACTGATGCACACCACCCTTTATGCTCTCATAGCAGTACTTGACACGAAGTTACAGATTCAAAGGCTGCTGTAATATGGTCAGATAATTGACTTCATGCATGACGGCCGGCTGAAGGTTAGTAGATGAACCTTGTGTTGTGTGTGCCTAGTGTGTGTGTGTGTGTGTGTATGTAACTGATATGCAAATCTAGATAATCCTAAGAGTCAACTCAGTTAATATGGTCCTTGTTTGCCTTTTATGTAACCTGGTTGTTGTTGTTGTTGTTTATGTAAGCATGGCAGCTGTGGATGTGTTAAGTCACAGCGAGCCCAGCCTCTGTGCAGATGGTGCATTCAGTTGTTTTCAGGTGCTCATTGTTCCAGCTCTTCGTAGCCTCCACTACGACGAATTCCCATGGATTGCGTGGACTGATTGTGAGTGCAGCAGACTGCCTTAGTTTTCCAGAACTATTAGAGAATAAAGAGGCTTTTAGCCCATCCAATCAGATCCTGCCTCCTGCCTGTGCTTACATTTTCAAATGGTTTTATGCACCCAACCCTTATCCCCAGCTGTTTCCTGGTTACATATAAGCTGAAGAATCCCCCAGCCAGGATCCCATGAAGACTGATCTTTCGTATGTCACTGGCGCCAGCACGTACGGAAACGCCCGCTTGTTCCATTAGATCCCACTGAAAAACAACCATCAATTCGATCCTTATTGATAAACATGAATATGCTTTTACACTTCCCCATAAACATCCCTGAAATGCCTTGTGCAGATGCCGATTAACCTACGATTCCCCGCCAAATAGCTTTACCAATAGCCAGCCATCACGGAGAGCCATTGGGATGACAAATGTCCAGCGTTGGGTAATTGATGCATGGGTGACAGCATCAGGCCACCAGGCACTTTCCTCTGCATCATCTCCCCAATGCCCTGCTGGGGTCGTTTGGTATTTATCCGCCTGACCCGGCTCCTTTATGGCCCCGCTCTGCTTAATGGGCCAAAAAGAAAGCCGCAGCACACAGTTTCCCTCCCCTCATAAAATGAGGCCTGTTAAGATCCTGCTCAGATACATTTGACAAACGGGGATTAGCAAATTAGCCAGATAAGCCTTCGTGACCATGCTGACCGGTGATCCCCCCACGAGTTCACTTACCTTGCCTGATTAGAGCTCTCCTCAGGACTGTGTAGGTGTGTGCAGATTAAGCGTGATGAGGCTCAGTGACCCTGCTATTCACTTTCTCTCACTTTTTTTATTGCAGGACACCTTGAACCTTTATCTCATTGGTACATGGACCTTGGTAACCTCATGTGTTTCTCAGCCCAGCATCTTGCGACAAACTGAATAGAGATGTAAACAGTTAGGGGAGCTGAAAAACACTTATGAATAGGGGTGCCGAGGGCGGAAAGTGTGGTCTTTCAAACCATATACATATCCACAAAAATTGAATTTGCATCAAAAATGGCGATCAAGTTGAATCTCTTTCTAAAAGCAGATTCAACAATAAACGGAAAACCGATTCACGCAGGCAGGTTTCATTGCATGGATTTTGCATAAGAATTAGTCATGTGAGTTAAGGGAAATTATAAATTGATACCTGAGTTGACATTTTGCATGAATTAAAAATCCTCACATCATAATAATGGCCTATATTGGCTTTCTTTCAAATCCTACTTCGAAATACCTTCCAATGAAAAGACAATCACAAAACGTAGACTTTTTGTTTTAATTGTTGCCACCATGAATATGCCTTCTTTCAGGTAAAGGGCCTGACATGAATACATCTGTTTCTGGATGAATGTGTGAATACAATTCTGTTTAGAGGGTGTGTGATTTTGTATTTTTTTTTTTTTTTCTTTCTTGACCTGCCACCTTGGGGCAAACTTACTCCTACAACCAGTCATCAAACAATTACCCACTTATAGATCAAGCAGAGCAACAAGGGGCGTCCCACTGCTGCCCATGTTTTGCCTGCAGGCGCTCAACTCTCTTCACTGACCACCAGTTTACCAAAGATCCCTCAACAAATCTGTTCCTCGCGCAGCTGAACAAGCAACAAGCTGTAGGTGATCGTGAAGTAGTGGCCCTAGAGTTATTTGATCTGTTGTTAAAGTGTGTTAATGCCTTTAACAAAAAGGCTACCTGCCCAGTGTGAACAGACAAGGGACACAGCTAGCGACATGCTAACAAAGGGAAGCATTCAGCAGCTGAAGAGTAAAGAATCACTCACATGATTTTGTTTAGGCCAAAAACCAGCTAAATATTGTGGCTCAATCCTATTTTCCAAGCTTTACCACCACCCGTCATTTCTGAGTGCTCCCTTCCCCCTCAGAACAGAGATCCATTACTCCCCTATGAAATGGAGCAACCTTTCAGGACAGTAATTCGCCATCTGCTGTTGTAGATGTCGTTGTTGTATGTAAACAGAACTGACCGGACATTTCCAATGTGGCGTCTTCATCGGTGGTGATTTCTCTCGAGTTACTGTGGAAACCCTGGTGCTATAACAAAGCTATTTGAATTTATCATTGAAATGCATCAAAATACAGGTTAGTCATGCACAGATCAGCAGTGATAATGTAACGTGAGCCAGATCGTTCGCTGCCGAGATATAGGCGACTAACAGAGATTGTTCTATGCTTGTAACAAGTACAAGGTGCATAATACATTCAAATGGCATAGAAGTCTTATAACCCTCAGTGTGAAGTGTCCCACTGAGAATCCTCAGTTTGAAGGATGCCCCTACAACTTCTCTATCCCAACAAGAATTGTGACACCCTACCCCACAGGCACGAAGGTGCAAGACGAAGGTACTTTAAATGTTATCTTTTTTCTACATCTGCTGGATGTGAAAATAAGCAACACATTTCTCCCATCAAGTTTATAATCTGTTAAATCGTGTTTGAAACATTGAAAATGAACACTGACACTTCTTTTTTTTTGCATAGAATAATTAATGCAGCCCCATCTTGTCTCACATACTTATTTCAACCTGTGAAAACATTCAGTGCTAAGAGTCATTAAATTGAAAGTTTATTTAACTATTTTTTATTTTTTTCCCCGGCACAGCATATTCCAGTCAAAACATTTTAAAATCAAACGCAGAAACGCTCTGTGACTAAAAGCATGCTGCTGCTGACTAAAGATGTCGTCATGGTGTTGGAATCAGACGGCGCTGGCCCCTGCGGCAGCTGCCGTCCTCTTCTGACTCCTGGAGAAAGTGTTGCCATCAGGCCCTCCAGTCGCCATGATGTATTTATCTCTGGCTCTCTACTCATGACTGATACTTTCCATTAGCATGGACAGGGGGAGGCAGGATTTTAAATCTCCTGTGCCGGCTTGCATGGCCAACACCTGAATAAATTCACCCTCCGGTTCCCATCTCTCCCCCGCTCTCCACTTTCCCCATATCTCTGCTGCTATCCACTGATCATCCATCCCTTCAGTCTTGCGACCATCCTCTCCGCTATCTCTCCATCAACCCGGTTGCAGCCATCACTCACTCTCCGCTCCCATCCCCTCCTCCCTCTCCTCCTCTGTCTAGCCTAAACAGAGCCTGTTCAGTGCCCTGATAATCCCTTAAGTTCTTTTCTAAATGGCTGACTAGGCCAGCAGTGTCCCCTGAAAGACTCCGCATTATTGAATGAAATGTGGTAAATGCCGCCGCTGGGGAAAATTAATGCCATATCGCATCACTCTCACCCTTCATCTCTTCCCGTGTGTTCAGCCTGACTGTTGTCTTTATTGAGGGATCGAAACTGAAGACTGATATTCCATATTTCTATCTGTCGGCCTGCGGGGGTTGGCCACGTGCAGTTGAACGCAATACAGAGCTGTCACATTTGATCAGCATTATAGAGATGGTTTCGGCTTGCGCTTGCTCTTTCTTCAGACGGGGCGTCACGGAAAGTCATTTTCCATTCATATTGCGTTCGGCGGCCATTCAAGGCGACGAGTTGGACTTCACAAGAGCGCTTAAAACAAACAAAAAAAAGGACCTGGGACATTCATTTTGAGGAACCCGGGTGGAATGATGCTGAGTTAAAAGATAATCATCGCCTCCTGCATGGTGCACTAATACGATCCTTTTATGATTCACCCTTAAAAGAATACACCTCACGCACTGTCAGCCTCTCGCTCTTATGATGCATCTTGCCCACACAAAAGCATCTGAATTGATTCAATAGCTCTATTAGCTATTCCGGCTTGTTTTTTTTTGTGTTTTTTTTCTAATGATGAGATTTCATGAGAGGGACGCAGCCTCACAGGGGGTGTCACCCACATTTAAGTCATTTCTGTGGCTTCTTTCATGTTTGTCAGCTGCTGTTGAGAAGTTAAATTTGTGTGCAGCATTTATTTTGATTTGTTCTCATTCACTGGCATTACAACCAACGAGCGCGCTTTTAATGGGCATACTCTGCATTCATTTGTTAGAAATCCACCGCGTGCGAATCGAGGCGAGAGTCAGAGCCAAGTGCAGGGCGGATGACAAAAGTAAGACGAAATGTGCGTTTTTGAATCAGCCACTTCCCGGGTCAGGGCAGACAGCTGAAAATTAAACACTTTCATCTGTGCCGTGTAGCAGCATTGCCAGTTAAAGGGAGAATAAGATCCGAGCCCACCTACTCGGCCGGTGGCTTCTTTCAACCGATATGCCAATTTATCTCAGCACCACGAGCTATTACCTGCTTAAGATCTTGCATTACTTACCCTGCAATCAAGGTGTCTGCACGGAGTGGAAAACGCTTACAAAAGAGATATCCAGTCAAAGAGATCATTCCAATATGAAATGTCATACCCATTATGTATGAAAATGACTATTGTGTTTGGCTCCCTCCCATCGAGGAACTGGTGGCATTGGTCGTTGGTGACACGAATGAGACCTCCCTTTAACTGTAACTATGGGAACAGGTCCACGTGTTACATCAGGCAACTCGCAGCAGAGTCCAAGCAGCTCATCAACGAGAAGAGGCAAGAATCTGAAAAGACTGGGAGTGACTAATAATCAAGATGTATCGCTCAGCAGAGATTGGCATTTTCATTATGCGTCACCTCAGGTCAGAGTTTCAGGTCAGTCAATGTCAATGGTGCCATGTTTTGAGGGAGAAAAAAAAAAAAAAAAGAAAACTACCATCAGCAATTGAGTCACTTGCCAGATGTAGGCAGCTGGTGTGATGGAATCTGCACTGGTGTATAAGATTAGCTGTGGATTTCTATGAACAAATATGGCAACAACAAAACCCGAATCCCCTGCGTCACTGAGGTATTATTTATCCTTTCGTTTCTGCCATCTGTTTATTTGAACAGGAAACCGCCATGAGAATCAAGATACTACCTGCACATATTGGACTCATTTGCTCTTTAATATCTGCTTGCATATTGCTGCCAGCTCCGACAACAACCACAGAATTTATTCAACACCTGATTCGCCATGCAGTTTCACCAGTGTAACTACTGCTGGCGTAAAAAGACGCTATGCTAGCAATTTAGTTACGTGATATTGGCCTGCTGGTAATAAACATTAGCCAGCATGCGGTCTTTGTTTAGCACTGGGGCTCATCATAGCTAAATGGCATTGTGTTATTGTGAATCAGTGAAAAGTAAGAAAAGGAAATACTGTAGGTGCTGAAACTGACAGCCTTTATCAGGCCGCGTCTTTCTTTCTTTCACCTACACAAAGGTTCAGTAATTGCTTTTGTGCGGATTCCCCTCAAGTTTTTTGTATGTGAAGATGCGTGCAACAAAACCTGAACTCATCCGTGCGCGCAGGCTGACTTGAATAAGTGCATTCAGCTAGATGCTGCAGCTGTATGGCGCCCTTTCAGTTTTTCCACCGCTTTTGTTGAACCTTTCATCCAGTGAAAGGTGCAATTTGAAATCATCGCGGTTCAAACGCACAATTGCTGTATCTCCCTCGCAGCGATTGCCATCTCAATGTAATGATAATCACGTTGGAAACAACAAAACAAAGCCAACGCGGAGCTCTTGGCTCAACATTTTCAGAATGCACACATTCATATTGGCTGACTGTTCTCGTACGGTATTGGCTACATGTCTTGAACAGAGACTGCAGCGGATTTACCGACTAGAATTGTGCTTCCTATAAATAAAATTACATAAATTCATTTTTGTGTTATGCTATTTGATTGCCATTGTCGTACATAATGGGTCTGACATTTCATATCGGAATGATCTTTTGAATGGGTATCTCTTTCGTAAGTGTTTTTCTCTCCGTGCAGACACTTTGATTGCAGGGTAAGTGATGCGAGATCTTAAGCAGGTAATAGCTTGTGGTGCTGATTAGCACCGTTTCTGTGTATCTGCTCGCTTAACAGCTGACTCTGTCTTTGTGTACAGAACTGGCTTTCACAACAGATTACTCAGACAGGCAAAGTGAAAGGAAAGTAAAGAAGAAGAACAGAGAGAGAGATAGAAATCTGCGCCCACAAAGTTTCAGAGCTGCTCAGACTCTACATTTAAGACACACTGTTGTTTGGCTGAGTGACAAGAAATCCTTTTGTCGCCACACTGCAGAAGACACTCCTTTGATCATTTTTCAGGAAGATTAGTGTTGGAGGCTTTTTTTTATTTCTTTTTTTGCAATAGAGAATGTCAGGTCCAATACGGGACTCGGAGAAAGAGAGAGCCCGCATCACATTTAATGGATAAGAATCACACCCACCTGGGACAACCACCCACCTCTTGTCTTTTTTTCTGAGCTGATGTGCATAAATACACAGAGATGCTGCACGTGCTGAATCCTGTCGGTTTTGAATGGGGCCACATGTTACGTTCTATTCATGAGAATGTTGCAGGGGAAAAAAAAGGCACATCTGCGACAGCAAAGTAATTCTAAGTAGTGTTTCTTCCCCGAGAGACAGTGCAGTTAATTCCCCCTTCAGCTGCACCCTGCAAACATCCACATGAGATGAGCTGTGGAAATGTCCCCATTTGAGCTGTATTCAGAAATCTCTTTGTTCCTCTCCACTGGGTTCCAGCCTAACCCGGCATTACTATGAATAGAAAATCTGATGGTGATGTAAAGTACCATTGTGCGCACAATTGCGCGCGAGTGTGTGTGTGAACACGAGGTGGGCTACACGTCCAACTGGTGTTTTGATCATTTCGTTCTTATTACGTACGCAGATGATCAAAACAAGAGCTGTCCTACATAAGCTGGGTTAAAAACAGCAACAAGACTGAATCTTTTGAAAAAAAAAAAAAAAAAAAAAAGAGGAGAAATGGCCCAGACAATCTGTGTTCTGTGTTGTGCAAGATAATCAGTGGATTTAGTACTGTGAAAAAATTGCCAATTAATACAGAAGGCACGTGCACTTAACATGTTTATGGCTTTTGTATCTGGAGGTGGCGGAGTTACAGACAACAAGGCTGAAGAGAGCGGTTGTGCTGACAAGTAAAACGTTTCTGACGTGAAATCGTCAGCTGAGTTTGTGGCGACAAAAATAAGACATGTTTAGCGGGAAGTCTGGACATCTTCAGCCCTGAAAAAAACGTAGTTTGAAACAACATCCGGTGGAAATTTCCAGCCGTGTCATGCTATCGAAAAAGGTATATCAAGCCGATGCCAAATCCTACCTTAACCCTAACCAAGTGGCTTTTTTTTTTTTTTTCGTGCCAAAACCTAATCAGAGCATAAGCACTATATTGTGTCAACATAAAATCCAAAATTGGACTTAATGAAATGCAACGTTGAAGAAATGTTTCAACAGAAAGTATCAACATGTCAGTGGTTATGCAGAAAAACACACTGCCCACATCTATTCTGGCCATTGGGGTTGCTGGGAGCAACAGAGGCTGCTTACCTAACCGCCTCCTTGCACGGTTGTGACCCTTTCACAAACCAACAATACCTTTGTGTATTAATTTGCTGTTTCTGAAGTTTAGTGCATATGAGCGGAACATTGAAACTGTAATTATCTCCATGGGGAAACACCTCACACCTCATGTACGCTAATCAAGATATGGGCATTTGCTTCCCTCTTTGTTCCCCGTATGCTGTTGTCATTGGCGATTCATCATGTGCTGCCTGCTTCGGCTGGGTTTTGTGAGGATAGTAAGGTTCAGTGATCTAATGACACAGTAGAACACGCTCCTGACTGCTGTGCCAATAGAGGTCATGTACGTACATAGATCAAGATAAGGAGGCTCTGATTGTGTGCATCGGTGTGTGTTCATGTGCCCCCTGCATCCATCTTGTCTTGTGTTTATGTTGGTCGGTGCATCTTTAATTGATGTGCCCCGATCTTTGTGCAGCAACGGAGGTGTAGAAACTACTGTTAAATCATTACGCTCCTGTAATTACTTTGTAAGACCATTGGACTGCCACCTCTTTAATTGGGGAGCTTAAAGATTAGGGCCATTCAAGATGTTCTTTTGTTCATGCAAGCTTGGGCAGTAAAATTTTAACAGACTGCTTCTTCTGTTGGCTTTGCCACACAAGCAGTATGACAACAGTCAACTGAATGATCTCGGTAAAGTTGTTGTCATTTTACTTCCCTTTTGAAATAATAAAGAGGGATATGCGTGAAGGTTTTTGCACCAAAAGAGGTATAATGCATAACCTTGAAACATACTCACTCAATCAGAACTGAAGTGGTGTAGCATCAAGCAAATACTTGACCTCAAAGATCACTGAATCGACTGAACCCCCGTCCACAGTGCGTCTACATTCCACATTCAATTACAGCTCTTGGCGACACAACAAAAACCACTCTCACCGGATGATAAGGCCAAATCCTGTGTCTTTGAAAGGCCAAGATAAGACCCAAACAGAGATTAGAGGTGGCCGAGGTTAATGTGAAGAGCCTGGATCTGCTCATGCCAGGCAAGAGGATAATTGAGCTCTCGTGGGACTGGCGATAACGCAACTTTTTAATCTCTCCGAACTCTTTTTTTTTTTTTTTGTAATGCGAACTGGAAATCCCCCGCACATTGTCAAGAGAAGTCGAGCCCAGTGTGCTGCAGAAATGAAAGAAAAAATTGATTTTGGGATCACCTTCAACCCTGACCAACTCCTCACAGCCCCCCCGCTCTCTCAAGATCAAGGTTGCAACAGCATCTGCAAAGGCGAGAAGCTGTGGGGCCGGCAGAGTACGCATGAATTGCTGTTTAAAATTTTACGATGCAATTTGGGAATCCTTGCACAGGACTTGCAGCAGCCCAGTTGGCGCAAGTCAACCCCCATCTTAACTGAGAATAAATTCATCCAGTCTGACATTCACAGTGGAGTTCGAGATGAAAGATTAATGATAAACTAATGCTTCTATCAGATTAATCAAGTGGTAGGAGATTAAATTTGGATGCCTCCAGGTTTTGGTTTTGATGGCATTGATTACTTTTTTTTTTTTTTTGGGTGGAGAGCATCAAAGAGACAGCATCCACATTTAGCCAATTAAGAGAAAATAAGGGCAGAGCTGAAGCGCCTGATAGAGGTCACACTGTGTCTAAATTCATTTTTAGCACATGATTTAATAAATCTTTGTGTTTTATACGGGTTTCATGTAAAAAAAAAAAAAAAAAAAAAAACTAAAAAAAAGAAAAACTAGTGTATTGACAGCAAAGGTGATAATCGCAAAGTTTATCGCTGCAAAAAACAATATACCTTTGGTGTATACATTGTAATCATTGTATCAATTACAGTAGTAGAGTAGTGCCTGTATGCTTTGGACTGCAAGATGTTGGACTGTGAGAACATGAAGGCAGCCGACGTTGCCATGTATATTATAGTTAGCTGGAGGCTAAACCGGAAGTTAGTTGTAATCCGGATAATTTTATTCCCGGGAAGTCAAGCTTCTTTTCTACTTTATCTGCCACTGAGCAGCTTTCGTAAGGATGAACGGCTCCGCCTCTAACACTGTATCTGGATTCCCCTTGTCAGATCCATGCTGGATGCTCAAGTAGTTGACTATGTGTGTTACTACAAATCATTTAAGATAAATCCTTTTAAAATACTCTGCAACCTGTTACAAACTTAAACATTGTACGATGCTAATTGTGTTAGCATCAAGGTAGGGCAAAATCAATAGTTTTCAGTTTTAGCAGCACCTGCTAATTTCTACCTTAAGTTCACTGCTGAGTTTTTGAAGACATTTATAATGTGCTGTGAGTTTTTTTTTTTTTTTTTTTTTTTTAAATATAAAACAGTAAAACTGAGAGACCTGCTTCTTAGGTGTTAATTGGACGAACTTGTTAGCGATCTGTCAATCGACAAGCCAAACACCGCACTCTAGCAAGGGCAAAATATGTACATTGTGCATTTTACTAAATCCCTCAAGACATCTGTGGATAAATTAAATGTCAATAGGAGTCATTAGGAGCTGGTTGAGTGATAAGGCCTCTGTATCGGAGCGACCTCGAAAGTGTTTTCAGAGGGAGTCTTTATTACTGTTCAATATTACGTGTAACACAATGCAACCTTAATGGAATCCAATGACATGCACCGCGCCGCCTAAACGGATTACTCTCCTCATGTCTCGCCCACCAGCACTCACCGCTGGCATCTCTTGTAACAAGCCACTGACTCAAGATTGCTTCGGTTTTGAACTTCCCACAGAGACTTCAATAACTGCAATTTATTATGTGGCAGCAAAGAAACAGGGGCTTTTTTTTTTTTTCTTTTTCTGCCTCTCCTTCCCCCTCATTTATCTCTGCTCCTCCCTTGTAGTGTCCTTACTCTGTTGTCTGACTCGTTCCAATCGGCTTCCCACCATCACACCCAACCCCTTGCTCTTTTTTTTCTTTTCTTTTTTCTTTTTTTTCTCCCTTCCTCATCTGTCTCCAACTTGGTTACTCCTTCAGAGTCTTTCTCACTGGGTGTGCGATTAGTCAGATTGAGAGCAGGTCTGCAGCTCTCTGATAGCATCCGTCTCCCCCACATGTTCCCGCCTGGAACAAAATAACTTCGGAGTTAAAGAGCTGGAACTGTGAGTGGTTGGCGCCCTGTGTGTGTGTGTGTGTGTGTGTGTGTGTACATGGTCCTGTTTCTCTGCACTAAATACAACCACTCAGTATAGAGCGGGGATGGAGCTTGATTCTCCTGCTGGATGTACGTTCAGGTGTGTTTCTGCTGGCACCATATGATATTTGTTTCCCAAACCACAATTCGTTGTTTTGTGTTAATACTTGCACTTTTTAATTAAAGACTGAGATACTGAAATTATAAAAGAAGTCAGTGGTGCTTATAAGGGAAACAAAAAGTCAGACATTAACCATTGAGTAACAATATCGTTTAGCAATAGGGTACAGAGATATGGGAAAAAAAAAAAAAAAAAAAAAAGAGTAGTGCAGCTTTTTGGGAAGTACGCTTCCTAATTTTTGAGGACTTACCACCCTGGTAACAGGGGACATAGGACACAGTGAAATTATGATGCTGAGAACATAAGACCTTGGGAACTTCAAACTATTGCAACATAAGACTGTGGGAAATTAGGTCCATGAGAGGATGGGACACTGACAACATGTGTTAGTGTTCAGTATCGTGCCCACTTCAACATACAGAGCAGGGGAATCGAACCAGTGACCTTCCGATAACAAGACACCTGCTCTACCCTTGAGCCCGAGCTGTAACGATCTTGGTCTTAACAGAATATTTAACTGGGAACCTAAGACCTTGCTAACCTCGGAACCTGGGAACACATGACCTTGGGAACATATGACATCGATAACATACCGGTCTTCTCATCTTACTCTCAGCAAGGAAATGAATAAGCATTATTCACCAGTATCTTGAACCATGCCTTCACGAGGTCACGCCAATCACTAAAGGTTCTCCTCATGCTATTAACCGTGGGCGTGTGTGTGTCCGTGTAAGTGTGAGGTTCTGCTCTGAGGGGAATTTTTCTGCTTTGATAGGCTCTGTCCTCCTGATGGGGGGGGGAATACAAGATTTACAACCACTGACAACAAAATCCTACCACTTCGTAGAACCACCATCAGCGATAGCAACAGGCACCGCCTATCTCTCCCTTGTTTCTTTGACTCTCTGTCTGTCTTGATCTTCAGGGACCTGTGAAGCGTTCATGCAGGAATGGGTCTTAACTGCAGAAACTGATGTGACAAGCGGTAGAGCAGGCACTGTGACCTGCCAACCTTTGAGCTGCCCGAGGCAATGTTCATTGCGATGAATTAGAAAAAGTCTGATTGATATTTGGACGGAAATAAGATGCAGTTCAGCGAGGGCAGCCGTTTGCCCGAATCGCACATTGGAGCGATCAGAAAAGTCGAGTCACAAAAGGTGCTTCAGGGCAGGTGCTGTGTCCCAGTGGCCGAGCTATAATAAACTGTACCTGGCTGCAATATGTCAAGTGAAATTCAAGCCCGAGCAGCTAGCACTGAGATCTCAGAACAATAGCTATGAATACCTTTTTGCAGACGTATATGAGATAGAGATTTGATAAATGTTAAGGCTGTTTTTGGAATGTGTTTTTTTTTTTTTTTTTAAGAAGAGGAAAGAAATCCCTTGAATAGGTGGGTGGGCGGGGGCTCGCAGCATTTACTCCTTCTCTTCATGCTTCATCCTCTTATGCATGCATAAGAAAATGGCATAAAATTAATGGTGGACGGTGGGAAAGATAGTCATTCAAGTAGTCATCTGGTTAGTGTAGACACAACGCTTCCCCTGGAGGTACATCTTAATCACTGTGCTTTCCCTTAAAACCATGTCTCATCAGAGTAATGTAGTCAGTGCAGAAGCAGTAATGTCAAGTTATGCACAACATATTGAAAAGCACACAAAGACAAAGAGGAGTAGCGCGAGCGTTCGCATGCATGAGTCAGTGCGTGTTGAAGTGAAGGAGGTCTAGAGTTCAAGTTTTCCACTTCCTTCCTTTTCCCTCCCTCTGCACTTTCTCTTTGGTTGCCTTGAGGAACGAGGCTCCGCTCTCTTGTTCTTTTGTGCTCTCTTGCTTTTCTTTCCGAGCTCATTCTCTTTCATCTCCTCCCCCGAACCCCTTTTTTCCCTCCTCCTCATTCCTACACCTTCTCCGCTCTCTCATCCTCCCAACTCAGAGCAAACACATGAGCGCGCGCACGCACTCAGGATGCAAATATCCATTCAACATCATGTCTTTGTTTGAGGAAGCATAGCTGGCCGGCATACCAACGTGTGGAGCCACCTGCGAGGCCTGATCCCAGCAGCAGGAAGGAACTGATTGCCACTGAGCCGTCCTCAAGAAAAAGATGGACTTGGCTCACAAGTGCTGCTGCACGTGTGCGGCTGAGTGACCTTGCTGACACATTTACATGCCTTCCGTTATGTTAATAAGAGAGTTATATAAGAGGCACTTTCACAATATCTGTGACGTACATGTTTTTCGCACTCCACACATCTATATACCGTGGTTTTAAAAAGCTCACATATCACTCCAGGCGATATTTTATACGACGCGCCCGCTTACCTGAGCAGATTGACACATTCATTGTCCACTGCGGTGGAAGCATTATGAAAACATGCAATACAGCCTTTACACAATTTATCATGTCAAACACCCCACAAAGTTGTTATGAATATACTGTATATTCAGCTTTCATTGTTTTGACATTTGACATTGTCGCCCCTGAGGCTAAATGTTAGCTAGAGTGTTACAAAGAGTTACAATCTCACTCTCAATTCCCGCTGAAGAATAGAAAATCCCTGTTGGCCGCATCTCCCCACTCATCCAGACTGGTTCAACCTTCTGCTTTTTGTCCAAGCAGCACGTCACTGCAGCAAGTTGTTGCTAATATTGCCCCAAACTGAACCAATTTAGACATCGCGCTTCCTCATCCCCTCAGCATCTAACCTGCAAAGTGTGAAGTAGATCGGGCGGATGGCTCCACTTGAGATATGTGGATAACATGCAGGCAGACAGACAGGCAGACAGACAGACAGACAGACAGAGATTCCTGGCTTTACAGTCAGATATTGGATGTCAAAAATTGCGAAAAAATCCACCATCACAGTTTCCCAGGGCTTAATGTGATGACTCAGCACGACTTGTTTCTTCAGAGCAGCAGCCAATGACCCCAACAACAGTCACGTTTTGAGAATAATAAAAATCGAGCGAGCAACAAATCCATTGTTCTTTTCTTTGAATGAGACAAGAATGATGGCAAAAGTATTCTGAAAATAGTTTTCCATCAGTCAAGCTTCTGACTCCTCAGGAGGCCGTAGCAGTTGCACATGCTCGGTTCCTCTGCAGTGTTTTCTGATGGCGAACACAGCAGTGATTCCACACAGCCCTGCTAGTTAGCGGCTTCCCACCGGGAGCCCTCCAAGCACAATACACCATACTGCAGTCATTTGTTTACTTGTGGTATTTTTTCACAGCTTTCCAGGAGGTCAGCTGGTCATTTTCGCCGCATATTAAAGACGATCACGTGTTAGACCTTGATCACAGCGGTGAGTAAAAATGACAGAAGCTGCTTCGCACGGCGACAGCGTAGTTCGCGTTTGTCTCAAGCAACGAAATGCAGCTTTAAAAAAGGCCCCAAAACTCTCGTGGTGGCAAACAGCTCACCAGATGGGCCTGTAATGCTGATAATGTGAGTGAGTGAATGTGTGGGAGAGAGGGAGTGAGACCGCGATAGTCTCCCTCACCCCTGTGTCACCGCGTCTGCCTATCTCTGTCTCGTAAAGACTCGCACTCTCACACGGGTGCACATACTCGGCAGTGTAATACAATCAGCGGGAGCAGCAAGCACAAGCAGAGAACATCTGCAGAGCAGCAGAGAGCCAAATCCTCTCCGCTGGGAGACAGTGACCATGGACACACCGGCATATGGATGGGCCAGAGCTTTCCAATGAGGCCAAATAATGATTGATGCTAGCAGCCGCTCGCTACACAACAGTCTGTGCATACCCAATTCACCAGAGAGGCTCTGTCGCAGCCAAATGAGCAAATGAACCATAATTTTATTGTCATTGACGATCAAATTATCCCGCTAGTCTGATTTGGACAAGGGTGCACATAGTTAGCGGGTTCCTGTTTTGCTGTATCTGCCACTGCGAAGGAAAAGAACAGTAATAAGAATGAGGATATGCAGTGCGTGTCATTGAAACTTTGAGCCGAGAAATGCTATGCGTCCCTATTTTTTTTTCAGTTTTTTTGGCAGAGTGCTGAGTTGGAGGATGACGAAAAGTTCTGTAACGGCAGCAGCCATCTTAAACTCACAAAACCCAGAATCAATCCCATCTAGCGTTGAAATCAGCTCAGCGAACATAACGAGAATGATGTGGGCATAAATCCTGCATTGTTGCCACAAAACAACCGTTTTGCACTTTAATTGTCTAGGGTGACAAGGAGCCTTTTTTCCCTGGAAAAATACATTTCGAGTGGTACAACTGAGCTGCTATAAAAAAAGAAAAAAAAAATGGTTGTGGGCCTCGTGGGGATCATTAATTGTACACAGCGAACTAATAATTAATACTGTTTCCAAGGCCATTTGCGCAAAAAAGATCAGGAAATCTCAACAACTGCAACATTACAGCTCTTTCAAAACCTTTGAATGCTTTTGTCATGATCTTTGCAGTACTCGCACTATCCCTTTTTAACGCAGCATACCCACGACGGTACATTTGTACAACTCTGCCTTATTTTTGTGCCGCTTTGTGACCAAGCAGTGAGCAGACAGTTAAGTGTCGCTGGATGCAAGCAAAAGTGTTCACCTGCATCTGTCCTGTAATTGTCTCATCTTATCATATCTGGTGCTACAGGGGTCGTGGACAAAACGTACGGGAAATGCAAGCAGGTGAAACACTGTGATTTTAATATCAGCCGACAAAGTCTGCACACTTTCCACCACGTCTTACAGGCAGACTTCACAACGCCGTAGGTGCGCACCAAATAGACCTCTCGTTAAACCCTTGTCTCCATGTCATGCTTGAGCCTGATTCATCTTGTATAATATAAATGAACCTTGAACCACTCAATTATAATTTAGAGGCACCTAAAAATGGGATTTTAAGATGATCATGCAATGATGTTGTGATGGACAAAGTGCGTCAAAGGTTAGATGGTCGTTGATTAAATCCCAGCATCCATGTGGGTACGGTAGAGCTGCTATTCTGCGCTCCATCTGCAGCTTTAAATTTGAGGAATGCGGTTTCAAAGCCCTGCACAGTTTATCAAGCGTCATCCAACGGGGCCACATGGGTTCCATGTTTCGCAACTATCAGCACACGCTTTAAAGATGAAATAGGAAAACAAATAGGTTCACTTGATACTTTGAACAGGGTCCAGCATAACAGTCACCACAAGGAATACAGGCGGTTCTGTATAAACATTGGACATAATTGTTGACACAGCATTGTTCTTAAGTTTCAGTCTATAGCTGTATGGATTTACTGTACACAGAGGAGCACTGCTTTCAGTGGAACCTTGAAACCACAGGTATTTAGTGGGTACTTTGCTGGAAGTTGAAACTGTGATCAGCATTGATTGAACTGGCTCTGCCACAGACGCTTACATGGACAGAACCAGTGTCTTTATATTCATACAACATATTTTAAATTGAGAAATCCAAAAGTTTACTCAAGGTAACGGTGCAATTAAATTGGTTGCCCATCGCTACTGCCCCGCTCCTGTCTGTTACGTTGCTCTAGTATAACAACAGGTATATTTCCTCTCCAGCTCCAGTAGGCAGTCGACATGTCAATATGTCACCCCTGTGGATTGCTGCTGCCATCATGCTGATAAACAGGAGTGAAGTTAAACCCACTTTTTAATCCCAAAAGTTAATAAAAGCTATCTTTGAGTTCTCCTCCGGTCGGTTTCACCGAACATCTAAAATGAAACGCATGGTTACAGAGTTAATACTGAAAACGCCGAGAATTCTACTCGGGCCATGTGCTGGGTGTGCGTGCTTCCAGAATGCACCAGATTGGCTGTTGACATTGATGGACAGACCTTACCTGCTGATGCTGATCTAACAGAATGCAGCTATGATTGGCCCCTAACTTCAGCCGCTGTACAACTGCGCCAACAGTGTGCCAGAACCGTATGCCTTAGGGGAAGGAACCCATATCAAAATGTTTACCACACACACAACAGTCAAACTCTTGCTTTTCTCCGCTACTGCCTCCCTGTAGTGGTTTGCTAATGAGGGACAAGTATGTCTCATTTCACACCATTCTGCTGTCCCGCTGCAGCGAAGAGACAGATGTCTGCTTACATAAATACATAGACTCTTCTGTGTTACTTTGCCGTATGTCTCCGGAACAACTGTGTCCATTGACCGTGCATCTGTCTTCACACTGTGGCTTTGTTAAGGCAAACAATCGGGCCGTGCTTTACATGCACCCTCCGCATACTGCTGCCCTTTGTGACTGCGTCTGTGCACTTTACACTGCATTCTCTGGGGGTGTCTTTTTACTCGCATGCTTAAGCATCCCCATACACACACACACACCTATTGTCAGATATATTTCCAGTGGTGACAGCACTGCTTAAGAGGAAATTACTATCCCGGCGTGTGTCCATGTTAGTGTGTGACCTCTCTACCATGAAACACAAAGGCTTGTTTGTCAACCGCAGAATGAGGATTTCCCACAAGACCTGCTCGAAGTAAACGTGTTTGTTTTAGTTGCTTTTGCACTTCTGCATCCTCCTCCACACACACACACACACACACACACACCAACACACAGTTGTCAGTTCTGCATGGTCCAATTTCCGACAGTAGACTTGACAGTGTGTACACATGTATGCCTCTGTAATATAATTAGACTTGCGGGCTTCCTGAATGGGTGTGTAATGAACCTCGTCTGCGGGATCTGCGGCTTGGGACTCAATATAGCAGCTACCGTGTTATCCTGCAAATATTGCTGCAAATAGTGTGTCAGTGTGTTAATTAGCACGAGTCTGCGGTATGATTTCACAGTATAGCTCTGTATAGGAGGCGATGATTTAAAGTGGACGATTGCGATAAAGCGCTCTGCGGGGAGGTGTTAGAAGCCTTTATCGTCTTTTATAGAAATTTTCTCACGATAATTTAGCTCTTTTTTCTCTCTCTCTTGCTCATCCTGCATGGAAACCACAACCGGCTTCCCGTCACTCCATCCATCATCCACATGTCCGTCTCACTATTTCGTTGGTGTCTGTGGGCTCTCAGATCTCCCTGTGGATCCGCTACCACCATGACATGTTGTTTCTCACAATTTATCAGCAACGCAGTCCTGGCCGCCCTGAATCACACCGTGTAGGGCCTAGCCTGATAGGTGGCCATAAACAAAAGCACACACACACACACGCACATTGAGTCAACCAGAGAAACATTTTTAAAGTCCACAGGAAACAACGACCGTTTGGTACTTTTTTTTTTTAAATGTCCATTCAGCCATTTAAGCTGTGAGGCTCTGAGGACGGCAATGTCAGTCAGTCGGCCCATCACTTTTGTCAGACGGAAATATCATAACAGCTTTTGAATGGATTGCCATGAAAGTTCACAGGCATTCAAGAGTCCGGAGAATCACGCCTGCCAACAGGGCCACCCCCCTCTCCTTTAAACTAGCGGTACTATGAGTTCGACATCTTTAAGCAACAGATGCGTCGGGGGGCAAACCTCTGTAGGAGGGGTGGCCCTTGTAGTGTTGGATGACACAGGGAAAATGACGCATGTGCTGCCACTGCCCCTGTCTCCGCTGAAGAAAAAAAACAGTGTTCAGTAATTGTACATTCACTCGATGCACATCTACGCTCCCTTTTTAGAGTCGCTGTGTGGGTACCTGTGTTGTAGCCGTGATAGAAGCTCTACTCGACAGGGGCTGCGAGGATGTAAGTTGCCCCGAATTCAAGAAAGATCAGTAAAACAACGAAAAAATCCAAGGCAAGGGAGCAGTGCAGATTTCCTCTGTTCAGATTTGGAAATGGAAATAGATGGTTCTGAAAGTGTACAGCTTGGTAGCTAAAAGTGGCTTCACGCTGTTTGAATCTTTTTGACTTGAGGTGCCCAAGATTGTTGAGTCGTTTAAGAACCAGCAGCAGCAGCTGTGTTTTAAAGTAAGCCAATCGGCCACACTAGTAGATGGAGTGCATAATTGCAGTCACGCCGTTGCAGTGCAATGTGTTCTTGGGAATCATTCGGTTCTGGCGTGCATGTGAATGTCACTTGATATGCACCGACCACCCGAGCCCTGTCACGGCAACACCTCTCCCTGATGGCAGTGGCTCCCCCCCAGCATAACAATGTGCACTGCCGCACAACAAACACTGTTCTGGAATGACCCAAGGGGAGTTACAAGGAGCTCAAGGTGTCAACCTGGCCTTCAAATTTCCCCAAATTATCTGTCATCAGCAATCTGCATGAGCTGAAGTTGCCTGGTGGTTTGTACAGTAGTCCACACTGCTGGAAATAAAGGCAAAATTGGCTTTGTCTAAAACGTGTCCAGACACAAGTCCTCTAATCCTTGTTTTTTTTTTTTAAGAGATGATAAAGATCAGATCGAAATGAACACCAACCAACAAGATTTCTACTAGTCCGGAATCAAGCTGACCAGTAACTTTAATTCGTTCCTTCCTTGTTGCCAGATACAATGATGTCCAGTTTGTCTTCTTTAAATTCATGGAAATGTAATTGAATCTGGCTTTGTACTTGCTCTAATCATCGATAGGGTGGGTCTAAGTGACCGCTGTCACTTCGTATTTCATTGTTTGGAATAAACTCTTAAATCTGAGTGTTGTCTGCAAAGCTGAGATTGGCTAGCTGAGTTATGGCCATGTCATTAGATCTAAAGGGAGCATGTGAGGGTTGATAGTGGCCCACAAATCAAACCCCGGGGTAACTTCGCACATGATGGAGAACTGCTCAGAGTTATGATCACCAATGGCAACAACATGGCTGCTGACTTTGAGATATATGGTATGATTATCCCCACATATACGTCTGCTGGAAAGTACTTTCGGGACAGCAGTGGCAGACTGCACTGAGATCAAGCTGCGCCCAAACCGACTTTTTACCTGGATCAGAATTCAGATGAATGCCATTTAAAAACTCCATCAGTTCAGTCTCAGCGGCGCGGTGTGGTCTGAAGCCAGATTGATATCCATCCAAAAGATCGTTGGGTTGAATCAAAGCAGCGTTCTTTTAATAACTTGTTTAGGCACAGTGCACATGTTAACCGCGTTCATCGAAATGAGTCATATAGCTGCAACACCACCACCTTTCCTGTCAGGTCGAAAAACATGCATAGTGGAGGCCCTGCTGTTTTGCAGGGCTAATTAATATTAATGCGTTTCAGATCCAAATAGCTTTTTTGGCTCTGGATATCGCAGTTATCTGGCGGGCCCATGTGTTTGTGTACACTCCCACAGAAGAGGAACAAATCTTTCTGTCATCTACAACGCTGTCTCTCTGACAGCGCTGGCAGCGGCTTGCTGACGCTACATCAGTTGGAGGCACAAACTTGCACTATGGTTTGCCCGTGTTCTGTGTTTTGCTTTTGTTTTGTCTATAGCATGGCATAACTTACTTTTCAAATCCAAGCACACGCATACAAGCTCATTGTGAGCAGAAACAGCGCACTATATGTTCAATGTTGGTAACATGATATGCCGGCAAGAACCGACATTATCGTACAAATACCTTATTTATCATATATAACATTATATCTTTTCCCCTGGTAATATTGTAATGATACTTAAATGTGACAAATATCTGTCCAATACATCAGTACGTGACAACCGTGACATCAGCATTTTAGCATTATCATTCTGAGTGGGTTGACAAGCTGACATTAGCACTCAGCTTATAGTGCTTCTGTGGCAGAGTACCACTAGCGCATGGCTGTCAACTCTTCATTTTGTTGAACACTGAATGAATTCTCCTTGCTGAGTTTCATGGGAATCCTGTTATTTATGTTTTTTTTTTGTTTTGTTTTGTCTTTTTTTATTGTTTTTGCAACCCAACTGCAATAACTATAATGTTAACCCTTTAGAGCAATTCTGACCATCACAGTTACATCCAGTAAAAAAAAAACTTGTTTTGGCCACTCACATTGTTATTCTACGTGTCTGACACTGTTACAGAGACGGTTTCCAACAAAGACGGACCTTTTTGTTAAAGAGGATCACCCTTTTGTAACCAGAACACGGGCATTGCTGAAGGGAGATATGTTACTCTGAAATCTTGCAGGAGGAAAGCTGAGGCAAGAGGACGCTGGTGGAAAAATTAACCAGATTCGAGGAGATAAGTTTGGAGTTTTCCGAGGGGAATCCGCCAGCAACAATTTATTTCCAAGGTTACGGTTGAATATTCAGCTGATTTCCAAAATCCAGTTGAGACAACAACCATAACAACTGCCCTCGGGAGATTTCAGGGCAAAACCTCGCTTTGTTAATAAAACAGTTATTACTGTCAAGCAAAAGGGGAAAAATAACTTTGATGCCAGAAGTTAAACAAAGGATAACCTCGCAGTCATTGCAGCCTCGTTGCAGCTACCAACTGATGCGATCCGCGGGCAAGATTGCTTTGGGAATTATGAATCATTTACACACCAAAATATGCAAACACAGGGCCCAGGTTTAATAAGAATTCCCCTTTAAAATGCACGCGACTGAGGGAACAAAGAGAATGTTTCCCACTGTTACACTGCTGTCACATTGCCTTAAAAAAAGGCCCAGTTTGGCATCTTGCATCCTTTGGTGTAAAACCCACTGTACTGGTGATTTCGAAACAGGAAAAGTCAATTTTACATCAGCCTGCCTAATTATGCTAACATCACTGCAGCTCTGATTTTAAACCTTTGTTATAATATTCCCAAGGAGTAAATAAAGTGATTCATGGCAGATTTATAACTACCGCGGCGATGCCCTCACAGCTTTATCTTCCTTTGATGTCAGCCATTAGAAATCATTCCACCGCAGCTCTATGTGTTTCACTAAAACAGCCAAGGCCAAGCGCTTTCCAATTAGCCCTTATTAACTTGAAGTTCACTGCAGTCGCTCTCTACATGACTCCACCGAAGCAGTCCCCCTTCAAACAATACCTTCACATCAGCGTTCTGCATTGCCCGCCTCGCAAGGTTTTGAATGCTTCTCCGCCGCTCTGAGGGAGCTGCAACGGACCAGAACGGGACTCCCCATGACCGAGACTTAGGTGACGATGAGTGAAAAGGGCTCTGTGTGCTCAGGCTCATAAATATCTGCAAGTGTCTGCGTGTCGGCGTTTCAACACAGCGCAGGCAGAGGAGCATCTGCGAGGAAGCGATTGTGCCCATGGTAGCTGCTAGCAGTCGTGTAATTATGAGCGCCTTATTGTTGCCTCTCTTTAAAGACAAACTTGCGTTGTTGCTAAGGGGAGCGATAAACCTAGGAAGGGAGATGGAGGAACACAGACAGAGAGATAAAGTCCACCGGGGTTGCTGGAGGCGAACTCTAGTTCTATATTGTAGCTCAGGTTTATGGGGGAAGAAGTAATGTTGAATTGTTTTCCGTGATTACATGTTTTGGGTTTTTTTTTTTTGTCTAACCATATCTCCCTTTCATCCCTCCTGTTTTTTTTATGTCTCTTTCATCAAATGACTCATGTGCTCTTTGTCTTTCGCCCGCTCCCACCTGACCCTCCTGCTTTTAGCGGCTTTCTGCTCAGATTTCCCCTTCCTTACATCACATGCAGAAAATCAAAACATGGGAAGAATGAAGGAGTGTTAGTGGAGTGGCTTACAAGCAACTCATCTCCCAGAGAGGGTATTTTTTTTTCTCTCTTTTTTTTCATATGCCTCTCGTTCTTCTTCGTCGGTGTAAAAGTACAAGGCTGACAGAATGTTCAAAGTCCTCAGGATCAAAGAAGAGCACTCTGCTTTTCGGAGTGATGGGGGTTGGATTGGATCCAGAGGGTTTGCTTGTGTCAGGCCGCATCACGCCTCTCTTTTCGTCTCTATCCCCCCAGTTGTCTGTCTCTCTCTTTCCCCTTGTTATTCCTCTCTTTTGCTGTCGCCCCTCTCAGTGTTCATAGTATCTCACTTTATCTCCTCCCCGCCTCTGTTTTTTCTGTTCACTCGCTCTCTCTATCCGTCACCCTTCCTGCAAAGCTCCTCGGTATCTGTCTTCCTTAGCCGGTGCCGCGTCTCCCCCTTATCTCACCTCCTCTCATCTATCCATCCATCTATCTCCTCTTCCCCCTCACTGTCATTATCCATCCACTTTTATCATTTATGCACTTTTCTATCTTCTTCCCTCGCTCCCTCCATCCCTTCCTCCCTCCCTCCACCTGCGCTTCTATCTCTCCCCCGTCTCTTTCATTTCCTACGGAGGCCCATAAGGCTGATGGCTTTTCTAATCGGCTGTAGCAGGTTCAAACGTGGCATGACTTAATTTTCAAATTGATGGTAAATGATAAATCAAAGGCAGCGTAATATTAAAGCACCGGAAGAAATCCAAGTCCTTGAAGGTGCGTGCTTGCACCGGAGGCCTCTTACTGGGTGGGTACGATGGAGGAGTCGAGTTTTTAATGAGATTATCTCTCCCCCCACACCTGCAATTAAACAACCGGGGTCTAAATCACACTCTAAAGCGCCCGAATGAGGTTTGCTAAACAGGTTTGATCTTGTGTACGCAGTCGTATATGTGTGTGAGGCCACCTCTTTACCATGCAGTTCTCTCTCCGCCGTTTGTCATTACTGAGGCCAGCGTGTTGCAAATAAAGCAGCGAGGCATAAAAATTGTTTTCAAAGAGGCAATGCTCTGCTACCGTTGTCTGCTCGCAGTTAGGTTTCATTTAGGCTTTGTGAGGTTTAGGAACACATTCTGGTTTGGTTTAGACTTGCTACATTACTTCCGTGAATTCGGTTATGTACATTACACAGGTGCACAATGTCACCAGCGGTACTCACTTAAACTAACTCACCGTTGACTTTTGGTTTCAATGGACACATTCATTTTCATCCCAACCTCCTGTCCCTGAATTGCTCCCTATGCAGGGACATGTTGCTATCTACACTACTTCACCTGACATCCTCCTTTGTTGCTGTAATAATGACTATGGCCACTAGAGGTTACCGCCTAACGAGAGACGTCAGTTGACAGTAATCTGTACATTTGCTTCTGGTGACGGGCTGCTCTCAAATTAAAAAAAATATGTTCTTTGCTTTAAAGCACGACTGCCACTTTGTTCTGACACTGCCATCGACAAGAACGCATTGTTTGTCAGCGCCTCATTGTGCAGCGTTTTGACAAAACAAAAACGATTGCGTGACTGTTTTCCGATCTGTTACTGCCAATCTCGGGACTTGTACTCATTTAAACTGGGTCTGTTGAGTCATTCTGAATAGTAAAACAAATTCTGGGTACCCTACACCCCAGATAAAGGAGGAGATGTTTACCACCACCCCTGATGTATGAGCACAGACTTCAGCTGTCAATCAGTGCAGAGATTTTGGAGTTGCAATTTGCAAAGACGAGAATGCGTGACTTTGGATTTGAATGTCTTTGTTAAGGGGGAACCCCAACCTTATAAGATGGTTAGCAATTGTAAACAGAGACATTTGGTCTTGTCAGACAGGAGTCATAACTCACATGACCACGAGATATAAACAAAGGCCTTTTTAGGCAGTTGAACTAGTGAGTAATGCTGCCAAGTTCCAATTGTATACCAGTGCATGTACTTGATGTCATCTGTCAACGGGAGAGCGCTTATCACATGCTCACCTAAACTGAAACACAAGAGCCCCCACGTGCTTCACATGTAATCAAAATTGTGATGTTTCCCAAATGAAATGTAAGGAGTTTCAGTGCCTTGGACTGAACCTGAAGGGGGGGATCTCTTCTCAGTGAGACATTTCCAAGTAAGTCTGCAGTGAAAACATACAGTCACCCCCGTCCTCAGAAGCTCCTCTGGCTCCCCATCCCTCAACGGGTTCAATGCAAAAGACTCCTCCTCATTTACAAAGCCCTCCGCAACCAGGCACCCCCCCCTACCTGGCCGATCTGCTCGACCGCCACAACCCGTCCCGTACCCTCCGTTCCTCCAACGCAAACTTCCTCATTCAACCTCACAGAACCAAGCTCCGAACCTGGGGTGACAGAGCCTTCTCAGTAGCTGCCCCCACCCTCTGGAACACCCTCCCCAAACACATCAGAGACTTTACAGACCTCAATACCTTCAAAACACTCACCAAAACTCACCTTTTTAACATTGCTTTTATTGTATTGTCTCTTGTCTCTTTCTTCATATGTTTAGTGTGTTGTTTTTATATTTCTGTTTTAACCTGTAAAGTGTCTCTGTGTACCTGAAAAGCACTATATAAAACACATTTATTATTATTGTTATAGTTTGAAGAGAAATGGCAAAAAGGAATAGTACTTCTATGTCTATTCTGAGTCCTTCATGGTTCGGCAGTGAAGTGCACAAGCCTTCCTTTCATATAATTGAGAGGGAACTCGAGGATTTATTTGAACAACGGTGGAATTGCATTATGAACACCTCACATCTGGAGTGAAAAATGCACTGCAATCCAACCGTAATTCTGAGAGGAAAAACGGATGAGTCTGCCAACGCGGGCGACACAGAAGATGACACAGTTGTTGGCGTCAGCGTCTTTATGGTCTTTATAAATGATGCGCAGTCTCACAGATGTGAGACCTGTAATAGCTTTGTCAAGTACATGCAATTAAGGGGTACGGATGAAAGGCTAGACTCACAGCCACAGGCACAAATCACAGACATGCACATGCACATGCACATGCACGTACGTCGCTCTCCCCGTGCACTGTGAAAAACGGTTTGCAAGCCTGTGTTTGACTGTGACATCATGAGAACACCCGGTATTCTGAGCAATACCTCTTCCTTCGTAATGTGTCCCCTTGAAGTGTGTTGTTTTGTGCGTGCGCGGCGGCGGGGGGGGGGGGGGGGGGGGGGGGGGTGAAGCTATTATCTAAAATTGTTAATTTGCAAATTTTGGGGTCAGTGGATGATGGGGAGGGTCAGGGTCCAGGAATTGAATGTCAGTTTATGTAAATTCCCCAAAAGTGAAATAGGTAAGGTGTTTGTGTGGGTCGTGTATACGTTTTTGCATGTGTACCTTTGTACTGCAGCAGTTTGTCCTGAAGAATATATCAGCCGCCTTAGTGTGAAGAATTCCCGGAGGTTTTCTCCCTCTCTGTGTCTCTGCCTCGCGCTCTCCCTCTCCGCATCGCAACCAGCCACTTTGAAATGCAGAGAGCGTTGGCGAGGACTGTGGCTAAGCCACGGCTTGATGCTCTCTTTCAGATAGGGTGAACTTTTAAAGAGCTGGGGGAAATAGCCGAGCGCTGACGGCTGGGGAGAGGAGTGGAGGTGGCGGACAGTTGGGACCGGACCGGAGCAGAGCCGGATCTCAGGGGCGAGCCATAAATAAATGAGGCTGGCCTGGCCACTGAGCTGGCTGAGGTCCGGCTGTTGGCTGCGGGCGGGGAGCACTGGCTTTGGACTAGCTGTGATGCCAGACAGCTCTTCTTCTGATAGGAAGCTAAATGAAAGTGTAGTTTAAGATTTGTGGAAGTATAGATAAGGCAGATTCCTTCCTCGTATGGATGGTGGAGTCTGTCGGTCCCAGCGGTCGCTCGACTCTTAAATATTTATGGGTGAATGGGAGCATTGATTGTTGCTTCAGTATTCAAATCACTATGATCCGATGTGTCCACTGCTAATGATGCGTCTCGCTTTGGGAGAACGTAGATTTGGTTGGTAAACAAGGCAGCATGCCTGCCTTCCTCTCCACTTCCTCTCCCTCCTGATGCGATTAGGAGTGTAATAAGGATATAATGGCATGGCCGACAGAAAAGGCTGCTTGAACATACCAAAGTACAACCCGTCCCCTCCCCTCTGCTCTTTACCAACCACCCCACCCCCACCCATCTATTGCTCTGAGTCTAATTCTGTCTGTCTCCGTTTCTGCTTAGGGAAATACAATCAGAGCTTCAGCCATTGACAAATACCCATTATATGCAATTTCATGGACTATAAGCCCATTTGAATTCAGAAGAATCCCCTGAATGTATGCGAGCAGCTCCCCCAATGAGCTAATTATGATTTTTTTTTTTTTTTTTATCTTTAATTTACTCTCATGAAACCCTGGAGACAGATTTTGTTTCTCGACACGGAACCGGGCACAGAAAATGACGAAAAAAAAGAGCGAATGAGAAATCAACAATGGAAGATACAAAAGGCGGCTCCGTGACAAAAGGGGTTTGTCAGATGCAGAAGTTTTGACACAGAGCTCATCCCGCAGCATCAATTTGCCCAAAACATCCAGAGCGTTGCCGACTGCTCCCTCAGCTGTAATTTACCTTTCAACCCAGTGCCATTTTTCCAGTCATGCGAGGCACGACAAAAGTAAACAAGGATTTCACTTTCAAACAGAGTAAATGACATTTCACTGTTTCAATCTTCATTTGCAGAAAAAAAAAAAAAAAAAAAAGTGAATGTGCAATCATTTTGTCAGCCATGAACAAAAGTGGCTCTGTATCCTTTCTCAAGCAACAGAGCTGCTAAACTCTCCGCTGTGATTCATAGGCAGCATGTTTTTTTGTTTTTTTTCCAAATGTTCTTACTCAGTTTGGAACCGAGTGCAGTCCTGTCCTACGCCCCGTCGAGGTATCGAGTCCCAAGTGACCAGAGCTTCCAAGCCTTTTTTTTCCGCTGTGATCGGTACATTAAAGCAGCAGAGGCCTTGAACTAATACAGTCCATGCTTGTGCACACGCTCACACACACCCTCTCCACATCTCTTGTTTTTCTTCTTCATGTAAATGAGATGTTTATTTTTGTCTTTAATTTGACCGGTACATTGGATTCCCATCCATTTCCACATCTGTTAATGCACACCCCCCGAGGTCACATATTAGTCGCTACAGCAAGTGTCTTCACCCGTTCAAAGCGGTGGAGAAAGCCGCGGTGACGGGTTTTATATAAACTCGAGATTGGAAAAGTGTCAAGCGCACACGCGTCGAGACCGGAAAAATGGATCCAAAGACGCTGTCGAGCGGCGGTTCATCTTGCTTTCCTATCGCACATAAAAACACCACGGCAACCGGAAGAAGTCGCGCGGCCTCATTCTTTACCGTGGGAATTTGTGGGATGATGTCTTCTTGCAATCCGCCCCCTTAATGCGCAACATACATCACTTTACCGCCGGTATAAACACTATAAATCTTCTCATACCAAGTTGCCTTTCCTCTAACTTTACAACCCCTAATGTGGATCACTTTGAGCACATTTTCACTTATCTTCATTGGTGGCACAGTGCATGCATACAGTTCTATTCTGAAACTCTTTTCCATTAGAGACAGGAACCAACCAACTCATCCACTCGGGACCTGTAACATCCTTCAAATGCTGCACTGACAACAAAGAGCAGAGAGCGTTAGGGCTCAAAACAGTTCCATAATTCATACAGTTTACAGAGGTTGAAACCCCATGCATGAAGCACACAGTGGCCCGGAGATTACTTACGGCTTCATTTGCATCCGTTGCTTTTGTTTGCTACGCAACGCCACACTTAAGTTAATGAAATTTCTGCAGAAGATTAGCGGGCGGCTCTGACCGGCCCCAAGCCACTCCAGCAATAGGTTTGAGCCACGCAGTCATTACCTTCCTCATGCCTCACCCACTCTTAGACTGCAAACCGGGGCCTTCCCACTCCGATTGACTGTGATTGTGGCATCATCAATCGCTACCGCTATAAAGTCATTACATATATCCAGATACGATTACGCCTCCACGCATCATGACAGTAAGGGCCACTTTTGACATAATGGTCCGTCTCCCCAAAGAACAGGCTGATGATGATATTGGCTTTCTGATCTATAACTTAGCTCGATTACAGCATCATTCCAGCGAGATGGCTAATGTCCCCGGGCGGTTTCCGAGGGCCGCCTGGTTTTTTTTTTTTTTGCGCAACAGTTGAGATTCAGAAGATGAAAAGTCGCACTCCCGGCGGATGAGCACTCGCTTTTATTGGGGATGGAGATTTTATGTGAGTCATTTTTAGAGAGACCTTTACCAAATTGACTCTGACATTTCTGGTAAGAGCAGCTACTGTAGGAAATGAATATTTCACCGCCGAGCGTTCCGGACAGCGCCATATGCCACGGTTTTTCGACTCAGCTCATCCCATTCCTCCATTTCAGCTTTACTTCACATCATATCTGTACTTAAGGGTAAACAAACAAGACTAATGGACTGTTTGAATCAGTGTTTTACGGATTACACTCAGCATGTTAAGGCTTGAAGAACAGGAGGCCCTATGCGGTTTTATGACCAACAACTGAAATGTGTTCTGTTCTTTGAATCCACTACAAGGATGAGAGTGGGTGTAGCTTTTTTTAGAATTAAGCCATTTTTCGACAGGTAATCCCCCTCTCTCACACACTTGCCGTAAATTGGCACCGTGTAAAACATGTTTTTGATGTAACCCTGTGATGAGCATCGCAGCCTTCGGTGTGAATGCTCAGAATTGTCATTCAACCCTCGCATACTTCCTGTCGGAAAAGAATTCCAGCCTTGGTGCGCGCTATTGTATCTTTTCTTTTTGTTTTCTTTCATTCATTTAATTTTCAGGCCAAAACAATATCTCAAGTCAATCACATCCTTTGGTACAAATCTCTAAAGAAAGATTAAAAATGAATAACTTGAGTCATCAGGAGCAACGAGGTGTGTATCCACACCGTGCGAGGCATGTTAAATACATGAAAAACAAAGCTCTGATCCCAGAAGAGCTTTTTTGTAAAAATCAACAACTCCTAAACAATCCTAATACTTGCTGTGGTTGTCATGGATTCACATCACGGCCAAAAGACCCCGCGTGCACACGGGCGAAACGCGCTTTGCTGTGGACATCCATGACATGAGGAATTGTGCCTTCAATTTCTCTCACAGCGGTCGCTTGGCACCGGGCCTCACATGTGGCCAGAAGTGTGTGCAGGTCACTGTCACATTCACATCATCACCCAGAGCGCCACAGATTAGAGTTTCTATTCAGTATTAATTTGGTTCCCAGAGAGCCTGAATGCCTACACGGGTGGCTGTTGATATAATGTCGGAGCTGGACTGCAAAACTAGCCTCCACATGATAAGATATAATATGTAGGAGTTCTGCATTAAAGTGTCTTAAAGCGACTAAACCTATGATATATATTTTTTTGTTCAAACCCAGAGAATTACACAAAGTAACAGCGTGTTTCGTTTTGTCACCGGTGCTCCTTCCGGGGTGGGGAAGTCAGCTAAAAGGACCCCATTTAAAGCGAATACAACATTACCTCGTTTGTTAACATCTGTGCCTGAGTCACGTCAGATTTCCGTCAGCGGTGGTGGTTGTTTAATGGTGTGTTCACCGCCAGAGAAGCGTGTTTAACTGCAGGAACAATCGTGGTAATTTGCGTCGCTAGTGCACTGTTTATCCGACAAGAACAGACGGATCACTTCACTGTACGCCAGCTTTGAGCTAACGTTATTAGCCAACAACTGCACACACCAAGGGTGAGCTTCAATCCAGGCCACCTCCAAGTGAATTCAGGACTCACCAGATACTCTGTTTCTCTCCGTTCTTCTCACCTCTCCTCTCTGTAATGTCCTCGTGAACCAAAGTGTATTTCCCTCCGCAGTCAACATTGCAGAATATAAACACCTGGCAACGGAGGTCACCTCTGCTGATCACTGCTCCTGCTGTCAGGATGATAAAGAAGATGATGCCAAAAGTTAAAGAGTAATCTCTGAGATCTCCTCCCACTGCTAAACAGCTCTAGATCAGAGCAAAATACAGCGTAATTTCTATGTTTATTTCTCCAGAAAGTCTGGCTATCTACTCGACTCTTTCCTCCAGAGCTGCACAGCTCGGGGCAGCCGCAGTGGCTAATACCCCGCTCCACCCAACCCTACAGGCACCTAGACAAACATAAAATTGCGACATAAAGGAACGTTTAGTTATCACGTAATCTGTGCGTGGTTTTGCAGAAACGCACTACTCTGACATTTATTCTGCCGATTAGGTTGAATAACTTACGGTTATGTAAAACACTTTTAAAAGAAACAAGGTGAGAAAGTGGCTTAACTGGTCAACTGAGAAATATTTGACCAATATTTTACTTATTTTATTATATTTTAAGGTTAACTTCAGAGATGATATGTATCTAGAGCAATTTACTGCTGTTCACATTTAGTGATGATAACTGTTGGAATTGTAATTATCACCTCTTTGTGACGAATGCTGTGTAGTTCACACTTACATAGAGCAAAGATGATAAATGTGTGGGGAGTCACTTCTGACAATTAAAGCTGTAAATCATACTGAACCTGTTCGGAGCTCTCAGGCTTCCCTTTGGCTGCTTGGCTGATTTGCTAACACTGTAATTTCACGCACTGATTGGACAAGCTGTTCCTAAGTCCTGAATGGGTTTGGGTCAAACAGTAGAGAAGCAACGCAGACGTCCTCGCTTGGGATGACCGCCACTTTCAAACCTCATGCGAAGGCACCGGTGTGCGAGAATGAGAGAACAAACACACGCATACAGCGACATGGCCTTGTACATCCAGATGTGTGCGACAGGAGGTTCTCGTCTCCAGCTGTTCCAACGAGCAGGTTCAGTCCTTGGGGTAAAGATGACGAGACAAAGCACATAGACTGACGAGCAAGAAAGCATGTAGTCATGTTCAGTTTCACTGCTTACAGCGGCATGGGTGTAACCAAACACTTGTTATCACAGTATACTGTATTCATATACACTATAATTAGATGTGTTAATCATTAGCAAAAACAAAATAATGCAAAGTTTTAGCTCTACAAAATGAAAAAGATATACAGGGTGTGCATGGAAAAAATGTAACGGTAGATTTAACAAGCTTAGGCCACCATGAATTGACATTGACTGAGATAATTGTTATTTTCTGTTTATGTGAGTGAAAAAGCTGCTAATTTGCGTGGACCCAACACTATCCTCCTGTAGATCGGTGTCTGCGATGCTGATTTATTTATCCTAAACCTGAAGCACTTCGCATCATTTTGTAGTTCAAGGACTCAAACTGTCCACGAAGATCTCGCCTGTTTTTGAACAAAGCAGAAACTCTTTTTGTAGAATCAAACCTACTTTAGGGAAGTTTAGTTTCGTGTAGACTTAAAAAAAAAAAAACTGTTCAATGAGCAGCTCAGTAAGTTTCGCCGGTATTATTTTTGGACCAGCCAGTGCCTTTGTTCTCTTTTGCTCCCTTTTGTCTTTTTCTCTCCAGGATAGTTATGATGACTGTAACAAAGAGAATTAAATATGAGTGGCGTGTTGGCCAAATATGACAGGAACAAAGCAGGACAAAGAAAAAGCCATACAGATCCATTAATTAAATTACCAGGGAGCTGGTTTGATTCATACTGTATTTAATTGGGAAATGTTTCCATCAATTTAATAATTGAGCACTCTTTGTTAATCCGACCACGTTCACTGGGTAAAAACTTGAAAACAGTTCTTCAGCGCACACTTTGGAGCATCTTTAACTGTGTTCTCTTTGGGTGTCCCTCAAAGTGTTCGCTCTATTTGAAAAGAAGTGGATTTGCTAAACTGCCAGTGGATTAAGTCTCTTTTTTGGTCAGAGTAGATGAAGGGGAAGAGGAAGCCGAGCTTGAGGAGAAAATAGCACCACTTTCTGCAGTTAATACCGTGGGAGCAAATGCATAGACAGACACACCGTGCTGTATAAACTCATCTCTTTCTCCCCAATCACCAATGTGTTCGCTTTCTGCTCACAGTCTCTTCATTTCTTGATGGGGTTAGATCACACCGAGTTTGCTAGACCATGATTTAAACCCTTTTTTCGAGGAGAGATGACACACCATTAATCAGTCAGTTTTCTTCAAATGCTGCTTGTTTTGTTTTGGTGGCTGTTGCTTTTGCATAGTCCTATTTTAAACCTCGCCAAAGGTAAGATTAATGATAAAGGAATAAGAAGATGTGTATGAAAGAAGTAGTCCTCAATTTTGAGTAATATGCTCCTTCACTGTCTGGCAGGGATGGATGGATACCACTTATGTCAGCAGCAGCTGGTTAGCTTAGCTTCGCGCAATGACTGGAAGCAGGGGGTAAAGCTATCCTGGTTCAGTCCACCAATAACAAAATCCACTGGCCAGCACCTCTACAGCTCACTAATAAGGACATCATAAAATAAGATAGAAATAGCTGTACAAAGTGTAAGAAACAAGATTTTGTGATGCAAATTGTGCTTCAGTTCTTGCCAGAGTCTCTGCTGATTCTGACCGACACGGCTTAGCGGGAAAATCCCTCTAAAAAATGGTAAATTGTCATTTTTACCCTTGGGTTGCTGTCTCGATTAAATGAACAAATTCTAAGCTTTAGATGTGTTGCTAAGTAGATTTTGTTCCCTCAGGCTATATGTTTTCCCCTGTCTCCAGACTTTTTGCACAGGTAAGCTAGCCAGCTGCTGACTTCAGCAACACGTGCAACAACATGGTCTAACTCACAACTGGTCAAGTACTGAAGCTTGATCAGTGGCTTGAGCTTCAAACAATGACGCTCTACTTACCCCTTCAGTATCAGTTTAGCATGTGAAGGGCTCTGCAGCCAATTTAGCAATAGTATATGATATGAGATGTCAAGTTAGAGTTTTAAAACAACACTTTACATATTATATTATATGGACTGTAATTGAGTTTGTGAAACAGTCGCTGTTTGATTAGGTTAAGGCACAAAATATGCTTGGTTAGGTTAAGGAAATGATCAAACTTCAGGTTAGAATTAACACTTGCAGTATTGTAACATTACAAATTCACACTATGCAATATACATGCGGTCACTGAAGTGATTTACATACCAAATCACCCTTGTCTCTTCATCACAAAGAGGATGCGAACTCCAGTTTCTGGACAGGAAGTCCCACGAAAGTCACTCTAGCCCAGCCCCTGACTCGGATTATTCTTGGGCAACAAAAAAACTTGCTTAGGTTTGAGAAGAACAAAGTTTGGGTTAAAATGAAGGCTACCCCTTTACGACATTTAACACGTGTTACAAAGGATAACTTTTGCATACTTTTCAGGTCTTGTTACCCCTGAGTCCTAAAGCTGTGACATTTCAAAGATGTAATTTGTCAGGTCTTGGAGCAACATTAATTATAATGTTCAAGGAACAACACCATTCCATCCAATCGTGTGGAATAATGATCATCTCTGCCAGACGGCCATAAGCTTTGTGTCAAGTTGTCATCCTCCCTTGAAGGTGCTTCCATTTATTCAGTTTTTTCTCAAAATTGAAATTATGCAGTTGGAATATTTGGCTGTTAAAACGTTGTTTCGTTTGTTTCAATTTCCATTCAGTATTTGAATAACTGGTGGAGGAAGGTAATTGGTGAGCCACTGAATGAACTGTTTGGAGCTCGCTGGTGAATGCAGCACTGATTCAGTTAAGTGTTCACTCCTTTATAATTGCAAAAAAAAGTCATGGTACTGTGCTGCGCTCTGTGGGAAGAAATGAGTTGTATGAGACTATTGCACGTCTATCCTTGGGATTTCATTATTTATTTCATTTTTTATGTATTTATGTATTGTACTGTACGAGCCTCTTCCAGCCAAACACAGATGCTGGCAAAGTTAGACAACTTGCAGCTCTCTGTGGAAGAAATGCAATCAATCAGCCAGGCATCAAAAGAGCACATACCCAGCATCTAATGAATCACCACACTGGAAGATTTCCTAATCGCAGTGTGGTAGAGTACAGACTGCTATAATGACTGATGGCTATACTCTTTAACAGCAAGGATCGCAAGGATTCACAGTCAGTAAATCAGTTTGAGAGTGTCCTGAAATGTCATGCAACAACAGGTTTTTGAACAACAGAGCTGCTAGTGTGGGAATGTCACGTGTTTCATGATGATGCTATTACTGTATATGATTTCCAAATGGATCATCACTATGTCCCGGTAACATTCTTTGTGGTTGGCGGATGGATCTTTCTTTCTTTCTTTTTTTTTTTTATCTCAAGACCTTGTTTTGGGTTTAGAGCTTGACAGTTCCGTGGCATACTTTTAAAAATGCGTCTCCCTTCTCGAGCAGCGTGTCATAATTTGTCTTATCTGAAGAAAGAAACTGCTTCACAGGACGACCAGAACCCCCTCACAAGAAAACAACTTAAGAGGGCTCTTGACAGTTCTTTAAAATGTCATTGATGTAAAAATAGATGCAACGGTTTGGCTTGTTTTCGGGCCTTTTGTGACATATCAGTGCTAATCCCTCACGAATATCAAAGTTTACGCCGTTCACATTCCAGCAGCATCATTCTTTTTAAACAAACCAATACTGATCTCTCAAATCTAGTCCAGTCTGTTGTATGGTGTGGTAATACATTGTACGTTTTAGACATTTCTTTTGCCCAGCCGGAGCTCTATTAAAATGAGAACTATGAACAATGCAAAGCACAGAACAGAACCTCTGCCAACATGAGCCGAAGACTTCTTGTGTCCGAAACAGGACCAATATAGAACAATGTGAATTCATGTTGGAGACTGCAGCATCAGCCCGCAATCTCAGAGCTTGCTTCCTAGTAAATGAAACAGTCTCTGCTTGTTCTAAAACAAGCAAGTAATTTCCATTTTGAGATCAGTCATTGAAGCATAAGAGAAAATAGCACATGCCGCACAGTGTTTGATATTCTTTTTCATGTCGCCTACGCAATACTCAGTCACAGGGGATGGGAATCGTGTCTAAAGATGCAAGAAATGACCTCTAAAGCAACAGAACGTCCACTCTCGTTAGGGATGGTATAAACCAGATTAATTAGGCCATTATTTCCAAAAGGAAATTTGAATGAATGTCTTTGAATTTTGTCTGTCTTTGGAAGAAAACTCACTCTGGGGTATTCATCTGCTGTGTTTCTTTATTTGCATTGTGTTGTAAAGGAATCCTCTCCAGCTCTCAGTGTGTGGGGCCGGCGTCTGCATAATGATGGTTCAAAATGCTCCCCATCGCATTTTCAAGATCTCTTTATTCAGCGAACTTCCAACTGTGCTGATGATGACATGTGGAATCGGAATGACTTTCAGACATGGCCGGTTTTGATTTTTGATCTATTCCTTTTGTCCTCCTAAAGGGCTTTATTTGAAGAGCTGCCTATCTGTCACTCTGTGCAACCAACAGACAGTCAGCACCAAACTATCAAGTCTGCCTATTCAGCCAGCCTTATAATTAGTCCTCCATGAATAGAGGCGAAACATTGAATCTCTACCTCTTTGGACAGTTCCACACTTTGCATATTTGAAAACTGGCTTAATTGGGGCCAAACTCTGTTGCTCTGTGATCTAACAGGAGCACATAAAGAACCACAGCAGAGTGAGACTATTCTCCTTTAAAGCAAAGTGGTTTGCTTTGATTCTCAGACGAGATACAGTTAGCTAACAAGGAGACCTTCTGAAAACCCCGTTGAAACTCTTTATGCAACGTTTTATGTGAGACTTTCTCTCTGTTGTCCTTCACATTAAGTTTAGTCCTTATTTTAAAACGCTCCAAAGTGTATTTTCCAAAAATCAGTGAATAAAAGCCGGGATGATGCAAAACTCTCTTGTGTAGAGCAATACTGTGCATGTGAGAATTCAATATATACTGGCAACATTTTATTATGCATTTAGAATGGGGACGGATAATAATCTGTAGTGCGTTTTCAGATAGAGCAGTGTACTGATGGATGAAGAGTGCTCGGGGAATACAGCACCAGAAACACGTATTTCAAAAGTTAAGTAGGTCTGAGCAATTTGCGGAAAATATCTTCACATGCAGTGACACCGAACTGTTCCATCTTCCTCTCTGGGTTTCTTGCATTTACCTCGGCCCTCCTGATTCGCTGGTTCGATGTCGTGTTTGCGTGACGGACAGGAAGTGTTGCGTGTTGATGCTGTTCAGTTTTGATGGCGAATACAGAAAGACTGTTCTGGAAGTTATCCGTTTCCATCCTGCTGACTCTTTCCATAAATATTAGTCAAGGCATCACCAGCGAACCCTTACGTCACACTGGCTAGCTTAGTTAGCTTGACTCTTGTCCGTGACTAGATGCAGGCTTCCTTCTGTGCAATGACACGGAAAGAAAACAGTTCCCTCATGAAACTGCTCACAGCGAGTCACAGGGTCAAGGTTTCTGGTGAATTAGACACTGCTGTTGAGTTTTTCATTCAAGTCAGAGCGAAGGCAGACTCAGCAGGTGACATCTTCAAATCTCTCACCAAAGTAATTCAGGCAATAGCACTAAAGGTAAGTGGGAAAATGTGCATTTATTATATTGGGGTGAACTGTACCAATATGAGAGTTAACAGTGTGACATTGCCTGTTGAAGTCAATGAAATCCCTAAAGTGAAGTCAGTCTGTGCAAATATGTGGTCAACTGACGCGTTCTGATACCTTGTTAACCATGAAATACTCTCAAAATTCAGTGGTGTCAGGGTGTATATCCTACTACAACTATACTTCTGCACTATACGCCTCCATCCCCTTATAATTTAGTTGAACCTCACTTGTTTAAACATTAAAGTCAGTGGCTTAAAGGACAGCAGATGACAGACAGTCACTTACTGGAGGTTGGCAGCTGGCTATGGGCGGCGGAGCACTACTTATATATTATTCATTTTAAAGTACAGTGGTTTCAGTCCATCAGCTATACTGTCCTCCTCTCCCCACTGTGCTCAGCAGCAGTATGCGCTACGCCCCAGAGGAGCAGCTCTGCCTTTTTCTCACATCGTCCTCTTTGCCGTCCTCAGTCTCTCCGATAGCCGAGCGCACATGAAAGCGGTGTGTCTGAGAGAGGTAACCTGCATTAATCCCTTCGCCTTTTCTCCGGGTGACATTTTAAACACTGTTTGTGTAAATTGTGCCACTGCAGCTTGGGCCTATTTTTAAATGCGCTCCCGTTTGAATCATCATGTCATGCATCTGTTAACATTGCGCACAACAACTGAGCAACCGATGTGCTAGCTGAAGTCAAGCAGTGACTCAACTAATAGATTTCTGGACTATCACATATCCATTGCCTGGCTGTTGGCATGGAAGATGGCTTTGAAAAGTTTTTAGGTCCTTCCCTCAAACGTTCACTGCTACGTTGAATGTAAGTGTCGACCGGTAGTAAGCAAGTATTTGAGACTTGGAATCTTCAGCCGGCATTCCACTAGTTTTAAATGTCTTGAATTCTGTGAAGACCCGGCTGTGGTGCGCGTGACGCAAGAATGTCGACAAGCGTGTTTTGCCAAAGTTTACTTCCAACCAATCAGATCCTCTTACATAAAAGTACATTCTTGCATAAGGGATGTATTTATGTCAATAGAAGTCTGGGCTCTTTGTTTGCTGTTTGAATTTCGGCTGACCCTGATTGAATCGTGAAATATTAATTGCATCAGTCTCAGACAGAAACAACAGAACCAGGGGCCACTTGTATTGTGTGTGTGTGTGTGTGTGTGTGTTTGTCCTTGGAACTTGAAGCTTTTGTTTCAAACAAAGTGGAGACGTCTGCTGAAAGTGCAGAGATGGAGGGACAGTGAAAGTGCTGAGCAGACTTTAAATTAAGGAAGCTATATTACAGGGAACAAAAAAAAACATGCTGAAAGTTTTTTGTGTGCGTGTAAAGACAAGACGTAAACAAACAAAAAGCAGCAGAGTAACTGCTGCGTTTGATGTGATAGGAATTGTATTGCTCTATTCCATTCCCATTAAGATACTTATTTGGGTGATATTTATTTCTGTCTTCAAGAGACCGTTGCGTGTGGTCATGTTCCAACCACCTGTCAATTACAACCAAAGAGACAAACCAAAGCAATTTTCCGCACCATCTTCAGTATGTAAGACAAAAACAAAAAAAAAAAAAAAAGAAACTTGATTTTTACAGAACTGCAGCTTTGTACAAATACATTTGAATACTGAATTTCCATCTCGAGTGATGTACAACAGGGCCAGGCTGAACAAAGCCTCAGTCAGTGAAATCGTCTTTTAAAACTAAAATACATCAAATTGTACACTGCAATTACTACAATGACTGTGCAATCTCATCGGCATTATGCAACCTCAGTTCGACTCTGAAAGTAATAAAGTCATCAGCCAGATTTAACAACACTAGACACTGTTCACATTCAAGCTTATTAACACAAGTTAGTGACAGACTCCACAGTTCAGAGAACCCAGTGCCAGGAACAGTTTGCTTTCTGCACCACAGCAAATTGGAATTCCAACGAAACAAAAACTATGACATTACAGTGCTGACGCCTCGGTTTTCTGTGTGGGTATTTGCATCCTCATCCCATGAACCATGTAAGACCGGTAGCCCTCTTAATGCATACCCGCCCCCCCACCCTCCAGGAAAATGGCTGAGTCCTACACTCTTCCCCCCAGATGAATGCAAACACCTCCAAACATCCTTAAAAGTCAGCACTTAAACCTGAGAGTCATTCATCCTTTGTGCTGGAGGGAAGCCAGTGGAAAGCATATCGCTGTCCTAAAGGGACTACAGTGTATATGATGTCGTATCAGTATTTAAATCTCTTCCTCTTGGTGGGGGCAAAAGTGGTAAATAGGTTCAGCCATCACTGCTCTGTTCAGCCTTCCCCTGGCGGCACACTGGCTTGCCTCTGTAAGAGCAAAGCATTTCCTGCCAGTAGTTCTAACCCGATGCAACAATTTGATTTGGCCAAATGAGAAAAGCATGCATCCTCTCTGTTTCGGGTGACCGGATCTGGCATCACTGCTTTGCAGTTTAGTCTGATAAGAGTCTGAGTAGCTGTCAACTGCCAGAAAATCTACATTTGCCTGGAGTTGTGAAAATGGACAGACGCTGTTAAGCAAAAAAACAAAACCTACCTGCATCAAGTTAACACAGTCACCGTTTATGCAAGCCAAATTAGCTCTCAATTAACTCTAACCAGTTAACTTGCATGACTATCGGCAGGTCACAAGAGCTCATGAATATATTTCTGCAGTTCTTCTCAAATTAATGTTTCTTGTCCCGTCATTTTACTCAAAGCAGCTGCATTCGCAGGTGCTGTTGACCGGACTCATGGGTGCAAACTGGTTGGAAGTAAAATTTTTGGGTGGTTGAGAGTGAAAGGCCGTAAGTATCAGCTGGCAGGACCCTGCTGTCCATGCCCGTTTGCCGGCCTCCTAACCTAGAGCCAGAACAACAGCAGATGGACCTGCAATGCTGCTCTGCACCGCAAGGATCTGCACGTGTCCGTGTGTGTCCCCGTATGTGTGCGTGCGTTACCACCCCAGGACTCACCTCTGGCTCCTACCAGAACAGACGGCTCTGGGTCATTATGGCAGGTCCAGGACTGACGAGTAATGCGGTGATGGATTATGGGTTGGTGTGAACGTTCGTGCTCGTGTGTGTGCGTCTGTGCCTGTGTGAATCAGGTCACCTCCACTCCCTCCTGACCTTCCCCAGTTTCCTCTACACCGCCTCCCTCCTTCTATTTATCTCCCCTTCCCTCCTTCTCAGTGGCGACTCTCTGCAAAGGTTATTATCACAGCGGGAGAAGTCACAACTGTTTCGCAGTCAGGGATCTGCCGAACACTCGCGGCACACAGGAACATTTGTTTTCACTGAGTGTAAAACATTTAACACGATTCCTTATCTTGGCACACGTGTGCCATGCTTTTTAGTAAATAACAGAACAAAAAATAATTTAAAAAGATACTGCCAGAGAGAATAGGACTGCACTGCACTTACGTTTTTCAATTACAGTGTACCTGACAAAACCATGCTTTGTAATAACGTGTGGGAGTCTGCTGTTATCATTTCAGATGATTTTCCTCGCCTGCATTGATAAGCAATGTGTACCAAAGCTGTGCGGGTCAATTTATTTTTTCACACCACCGACCTAAATCTGCTTTTTTTCCATGTGTTGTCAGTAATTAAGGCAGGTCATGGGTCACTATAGCTAGGCTTATGAGATGAACTAAGGCTAATCTGTGAGCAGACCATAGGAAGGATGAAATCAAATTACATTATTACTAGTGGTGTTAGGATTGACTGATACAAATCGGTAACCATTTTTAACGATACGCGGACCCCTATATCGATTTAAATTTACCATTAACGGGTCGATGGCCCGATTCTAAAGTTATGTATCGGTTGACAGAAGCTTTGCTGCTAATTGTGTCTCTCAACTCTTGTAAAAGTTTAAAGGTCAATGCGAGATTCTCGCGAGAGTAACGTTGGCGTATCTGATGGAAAAACCACAACAACAACAACATGTCCGACAACTCTGACATTGTTTACAATGCACCAGCTAATCTAAATTCCAAAGTTTGGAAGAGATTTGGATTTTATAAGAAGGAAGGACATTTGGACAAAACATTTGACAAAAGCTGTGCTTATTAGAACAGCCAATAAGTACAGCAGTAGCACAGCAAATCTGAAAACTCACCTGGTGAAACGGCATGGAGAAAACTATGCGGGCAACGAGGAGTCTGTGGATATTGATGTTAGTAAGTATGAGTATGAATGTCTACATTAAACAAATGTCAAGAACTGTATCAGGTTGCATCATATCGTATCGCATCGAATCGCACCAAATCGTTCCGTATTTAAAATGTATCATCCCTGGATCGTATCGTATCTAGATGCATATCGAATCGCCTTATGAGGGAGAGATGCACACCCCTAATTAATACATATAACACATTTTAGCTGACATCCATATTTTGGGTGATTCATTTGATAATATCAAAAAGGTCCGAGATCGCAAGCAACATATGACTTGCCCAGTTATTTGAATTTTTTTCCATCTGTGTTCTCCCATTAAGTAACATCCAAAAACCCAGACCCCTCTTTTCACTATATGCAGATGACATCCAGATTGACTTCCCACAGAGCTCCATGACCTAAACTCCAGTTTAGTTTCAAAAGTGAGATAGACAAAATCAACTCAGAGAAAATATAAGCATTATGCTGATTTAACATGCTGTGTGTGCTTATAATTTATATAAATTCATATCACTTAACAAATAATACATTCTGATTGAATTGGTTACCATGTTTTTTTTAAAAAAAGGAATAACTGTCTACCTGAAATATAATATAATCATCTAATTTACACCTATAATTTCCTTGTTAGAAAACCTAATATACGTCATACATGATTTTCAATGTCAACATTAATCTTGTCACAAAGTAAACACAATGTTTTATTTCTATCTTTTCTAAAACGATTAGTGTCCTCTGCTGCATTGTATCGATATGACAAAAATGATGAAAAGATGTACATTATTTGATTAGCCAAAAATGCAGAGGTGTTTTCACCGACTCATGAGTTGCCTCATTTGGATTTTGGTGGCTGGGCCGAGTAACAACTGTCTTCAGGACCACAAACACATGATGGCTGCAGACGTCTTCCAGCATATCGATATGAATCATATTATTCGGACCACAGTATTTAACCTCTCTAATTCCCGTCCATCTGTGCACACTGTACTCTTTTTGCACCCAGTCTATAAACAGATAAATCAGGTCAGGTTGAGTCAAGTTCCACGCATTCTGTTCCTCAGTGCTGGAGAAAGTCATCCATGTCTTTATAAACCTTCTGCCTTGATTACTGCAGCGCTCTGTATTTTGGGCATGTCTCTGGCTTTTAATCCCTTCTCTGACTAGTTCAAAATGCTGCAGAAAGGGTAAAAAAAGATGGAGCACATTGTTTTACATTCCGGCCACTCTGCACTGGCTCTCTATTAACAAGAGAATTTCATTCAATTTCCTGTGGCTTGTTAAAGAAAGTTAAACACTCATGCGTTTCTCTCACATACTGAGCTTTTCAAGAAACATTTTTGCTTTTTGTTCTTTTCATTTTGTGTTTGCCTCCTGTCTTTTGTTCTGGTATGCCATGTGTTGGATTGTAAATTACCATGTGAAAAACACTGTGCTGCATGGAGCAATTTAAGGTGGTGGGGGTGGCTCAAGATGAGAGAAAAGGGAGCAGACGGGCTCACATCAAATATGATTAAGAACAGTTTGTGAGAAATACTTGTAATGGTAGGACATCATGTGGTGAATTTATATAACGTAGTGAGATAAGTGGGACACCGAGGGCTTTGGGGCCCTGTGTGGTGAGAGCACTGTTGTCGCTGCTCCCGCTTGAGCTAGTTTGAACCACTTTATATACAGTCTGGTGGTTTGGTCCAGTGGTTCTGAACCTCGGGGTTGATTTATGTGGGACAAAGGAAGAAGAAAATCGAATAACTAGTTAATAAATCTACATGCATTTTTGCAAACTTCTCCAATCTGTGCTTTTATTGTTAAATATACGGATACAAACAAACACATCGGGACAAACCTTACATTTTGTGTCTTTGCTCAATGCAATGCAAAGAGTACATTATGTACTCACTGAAAGTATAAAAGTGGCATGACATTGTCAAGCATCTCAAGATTGTATTCAGGCACAGTACCAGTCAGTGAGAGACATATTTGCTTGTTTTTCATCCTTCCTTGTTAAGTGCAGTTATGCAGATGGGATGATAATCATGGGTGTGTAGGAAAGGACTGAGCAGAGAGCTGAGTGGTGCCTTGTTTTCACAAGAGTTGTGAAAAGCAGACAGAAGAATGCGACACGGGAAGTGTTGTTTCTTGTTATTTATATTTATGAAAAACAGCAGGAATGAATGAATGGTTAAAATCAGGCGCCGGGGCCAGGCGGGCCAACTGGAACAGTGGGCGGTTGACTGGTGGGCTGGTCAGCCGTGATATGAAATATAAAAAGACAAACTTTGTGCTGTCTTGTGTTTCTGCTGCACCCTGGTTGGCTGGCTCCTTATTAGGTGTGTGTGAATGTGTATGTGTGTGAGTGTGTGCACCCGGGGTCATGAATTTGTCACACACCATCTGTCTTGTCCCCTCCACACTTTTTTCTCCGGTACATTCTGCTCTTCGCGTTGTGTGAGGGTTGAGCTGACAGTGTTTTGTATAAATTTGTGAAAAAATGTGAACCTAATAAGTGAGCAGGGTGCTGCCTTCAAGGCTCCGGCTGACAAAGCAGATGTTCACGTTGAGCACTAATCCACATCCAAAAAATGTCACTGCGTTTGTGTTGAAAAAAAAAAAAAGTATTCTTTGTTATTTTTTTCATCTAGATTGGTTCGGATTCAGGAATTTAGTTCAATTTGTCTGAGGAATTAGGTTTGGTGTTCACCAGCTACTCATAACTCCATCACAAAGTCAATGTGTGATGGTCGCAGAAAGAGCAGTTGATACATAATTTGGCAAAATCATAGTTGTTTGAAAACACACAGCGCAGGAGAGCAAACACTCTGCGAGAGCGGTGTTAAGGCTTTCTTACTTTCTTAGTTTCCACCACGAGGATCCAGCATAACCAACGTGAATTGGCAGCTGCCATTTTTGTGCAGACCTTTCAACCCTTACCTTGCAAGGTAGCTAGAGACCACGTGATCATGCACATTCATCTCGCCAGGCTTCAAGCTATGCGATTTTGTCGCAGGTTTTTGTTTTTTGTTTTTGTTGCATGCCTCTTTTTTTGGTATTTTCTTCTTCTCTTTCCTTTCCCACAAGAGACGTTCAATCAGAAGAATCAGCACCAAAGGAAAGTTACTTGTGGCTGCTTTACATTCAGAACACAATTAAAAGCTTCCAAAGTTCTGGACGATGACTGCATAGACACAAAAAGTCAATGGTTTAAAATGTTCATGAGGTTGCCTTACCTTACCTGATGTATACATGTTTACAACTCATCCCCTCAAGACCTGCTACCACAGTGTCATACCAGGGGGCCAAATGTATGAAACCCTGTGTATATGCCTTTAATAACATCACTAACAAATGATGTATCAACTTGGGTAACCTTTTAATTGGGTTGTGCAGATTAATGGCTTACGAAGCATTTCGACATTCTCCAACAAATGGCATCTCAACAAGCAAATATACCAATGGAAGCAATGGTGAACATGTCCCGTTGGCTTGAATGACAAACGTTAAGACACACTGAAATAACACTGTCATAGAATCGGGCCTCCAGTCAGACCGAGACTTGTGAATTCCATCTGACAAAAACAAACTGAAATGTCGCGTAGCATTTAATCACAATGTGCATAAAGGATTTAACTGAAGCTCGTGAGCTCCACTGGCGTGCCGAAAAACGCCGACGGACAAAAAGCGTAACTGGCTGAGAAGGAGCCTTCAAGTTCTTCACACATTCACACATCACACGGACTCTGAATTTCTGTCATGTTTCCACGCTGTTTTCGTTCCCTTTTGATGACATTATCTCGTCCTCGTTTTCTCCTGGAGAAATCAAATTTTTACAAATGAATTGCGCAAAAAATTGGATCGGCCGGCGCAGCGCATTGCGATACAAAAGAAAAAAAAAAAAAGCCAGGTTCAACTTTACCGCCTGATGACGCTGTGTTTTCTGCTTTTATTTTGTTACCCTTCGCAGTGGTCTCACTGAAATGAATGAGGGGGCCTCTTGTTTTGTTTTTTTTAATCTTTTTTTATTACACAGTGCTGTTGTCTGACCGAAACACAGCCAAAGGGGGGATATAAGGGTGCTAGGATGATATAGCAAGTTGGCTTCTGTGAGATAATTACCTTAATGACGCCCGAGGCCTCAATACAAACAGACAGGGGAGTGGTGCTTCATCTCCCCGGTTTATGAAGCTGTGTTATAGCTTATATGTGGAGGTGGGGAGGATCCCTCCGGTGCTGTATTGTGCAGCCTGTGGCTTGTCATTCCTCTGCTGTGCACATTTACCCTGTAATTCACCAGAGAGAGAAAGAGAGAGAGAGAAAAAGAGAGAAAGAGAGGGGGGGGGATTAATTCCTGTCAGGGGGGTTTTAGAGATCAGATTCTAGTTTGGACTGTATTATTAGATGTGAAATAAGGCTATTATCCCAAGAAATGAAGTCGCAGTCTCCCTTTAACGACTAATGAGCAATGAGTCATTCAAGCTTTTTATGCCGGCTTGTTATTGACTTTCGCGGCTCGTGGCATTCTCTCCCTCCCTTAATTATTTACTCTGCCCCTCGGCCACCCTCCGTCGCCTCTGTTTTCAGAGCGCGCAGACAACATGTGTTCATGGTGACGAGGAGGAGGACAGTGAACACGGGGGGGGGGGGGGGGGGGGGGGGGAGTGACAGAGATGACCGCGATGAAGAAAGATGAAAAAGAAACGTGACTCGGGGGGGAGCGAAAAATAAAACGCAGGGGATGAGGGAGATAAGGACGCGTCACGAGGGAGGAATGAGAAGAGGAATCTGCAACAACCGGCTGCAATTACCGCGCCTTCTTGTCCGCGGCCCCCCTAATTAGGGGAACAGAGGCAGGATGCAGATTAGAGGGGAGGGCTCGGAGATAGGCCCGTGGCTCTGCGGTCCTCAGAGAGGATCTCATCCAGGGAATTGCTCTGTTCATACAAAACATTGTGGGGGTCTGCATTATTCATCTCCGGGAGAGAGGGAGAGAGACGCACAGAGGCAGGGAGAGGAAAAAAGGATGGAGTGAAAGTTGAGTGGGGGTGGAGAGATAAGATGTGGAGGCACATCGGACAGTGTGGGAAAAAGAACAATTTGGATTTGCATATGTGTGTGTGTGTGTGTGTGTGTGTGTGGTTTTCTGGGGTCTTTTTCTTTTTTTTTTTCTTTTTGTAAAGCATATTGAGAAGCTCTTGTGTGTGCTTCCGGCACACTTACCCACTTATTCACGGGTTAAATCCTTTCTAAGCGTGAACTCTCAGCCTTTCCAGCTTCTAATCACATGCAGGCTTACAAAAATATGACTCCTTGGCAAAAATAACAGTACTTGACGAAGATGCTTGCTTTGTTTCCGTCCACAAGGCGTTGAATCGTTAGAGGCCCTTAAAAATAGGTTCATGTTTGTGTTTTTTTTGTGTGTGTGTGTGTGTGTGTTTTTCTGTATCTGACCGCAGACATCATTATCAGTGAGCGGCTGCAGCGTGCAGGCTAAATGGAGACAGCGATCAGACATTGGAGTCTGGCATGTGTTTGAGGTGCTTGTTAGATGCTCCTTCCACATTCAAAGGGTCTGCCAGGCTATCAAAATCATATCAGTTGCGTTTTCATGGCTGCACCTCTGGCTACCGAGGGATCGATACATTCATCCATCTCAGCAGGGGGGGTTCCTGCAGGAGGAAAATACAATTTACAGAGATCTGCGCTGTGAATTAGCCCACACTGAGTTCCAAAGGGAGTGTTTGAGGGGTTTACATGCAGCCAGGAACATCTGAGCGGAGCACAAAGGGCTGTAGTTTTTGTTTTTTTGTTTTTTTGTTTTTTGTATCTCACGTCAGACTGTATTTAATTTGGACTGCAAGTTAATCAACCTGGATGGTAGCGTCTGTCGGGAACGCACTCAGATTTTTATGCAAATGGAAAGAAAAAGTACTTGACCGCTTGCTTGGCAGCGAGGGATTGTACAGTCTACCCTTCATCAAGGATGGGAGATAAACATGTTTGTCGTCATCTGAAACTGCGGTGGGCAAAAGTGTAATTCTGTTTTGGTTGTTGAATCAGGTTTCATGATGCACAGGAGGCGTGAGAGCGAGAGAGTTTTTTGTTTTGTTTTGTTTTGTTTTTTGCGGTAGAACACGAATAAAAGTGGAGAAAAAAACTTTCAAATCCAAGTCCATGAACTTTGAGTGCTCACATCTTCGGTGGAGATTACCTCTGTAGGTCTTACTCCAAGTTGAGAAGAACTCGTATTTCCACGTTGTCACAGCACAGACTATTCACTTCGGTTAGTTTACTTAAGTTAAGGCAGCTTTAGCGTCCTCCTTTGCCAAAAAATAAGAAAAAACACTTGTAAATTTCATTTTCTAATTGAGTTTCAGTTTCAATTAGGTTTCATTTGCCAGAAGGACTCACAAAGCTATTACCTCGTGATCAAAATCTCTTTTCAACCAGGAGCTGTGAGAAAACAGCGAGGACTCGAAGTGCAGCGGGAGGCAGGAAACAGATGAGACGATTCAGAAATCGTGTTCTCTTGGCAAAACAAAAACAATACAGCCAACAAGGTTGTGTGTGTGTGTGTGTGTGTGTGTGTGTGTGTGCATGTGTGCATATGAAAATATGAAAATATCAAGATACGTATGGTGAGGGTGTAAGTGGGTGCTGGAGAATACATACTTACTTAAATTATTATAACTATAACTGAAGTAATTATGGAAGTAGTACATATTAACATATTTATAGAAGACAAAAGAACAATGTATATAAAGGTAGGTATGCATGTATGTATTCATAAATTATAATTCAACAGGAAGCACGTGCTGAAGTATAAGATAAAGATCTAGCTTTATATAAATTCACAGTTCTTCCCACTCCTTTTCAAACATGTCATTACGTTTGCCTGTATTCTTATGCACTATTCTTTTGATGTTTGTTTTTGGTCTTTGCTCAATCACCAACCAATCAATCAATCAATCAAGCGATGGTGCTGACACGTGAAGGCGGATTCAAGAATCAGCAAATGGAAGACATTGTCCGGGTTTGCAAAAAGTACATATGCTAGGAAACAGAATAATATAATAATTACGGAAGGGAAACAGCTACTGTTCCTTCCCTCTAGCAGAAACCATCTCCACTTCTGTGGGTGAGGAAGACAGAGCGGTCCAGATAGCTGCTCCCAGCTGCAGGATCAGCACCTTGGAGAGCACCAGAGCACACAGCCCTGACAGGAACAGTGATGCCTTTCATGGGAACCGGGAATACAGTATAAAATACTGATGCAGTGTCTGCTGGCACCGGTTTAAGTGGATCCACCTTTTTGTTCTTTTGTTTGCTTTCATTCTGTCCAGAGAGGGGAGCAGGTCCCTCGCCTGAGACACGCGGAGAAAAAGACAAAGAAGACGATCTGTCGTGTCAAAAAGCACAAGTACATGCCTTACTGAGATCATATTGGAATGTTTGACTGAGCATGAACTGCAAAGTTTTGCTTTTTTATGGTATTTAAATTGTACATAGGCGTCCTTATAGCATTGAGGCGTACATGCAGACTTCACCTGAAAGATTTTCCCCCTGCAGCTAAACTTTTTTTCTTTTCCTACATACATTATCTAACCTTTACTTCGGAAGAATCTGAAAAATGTTCAAAAAAATCACCTCTATTAACCGTCATAATAGCACACAGGCACTCCAAATTTTGAATTTCCATTTCCTAGGCTCGGTATGTTTGCTGTTTTCCAATTAAAATATTTGTGTTAATTGGCATCGGTTGCCAGTCATCCCTGTCCAAAAAGCGCTCATCTCGGTGGGATAGCCGTCCAAATGATCGGCAGTTTATTCCAGATACCACTGTCAGCAACTAACTTGAGATATTTCAAATTGTCCCTTTAAGTGTAATTAAACTGAATAAATCCATGCATGAAGGAAGCAATTTCACATCATTGCTTTAAATGTACGTAGACACTCCTCAGAGTCATTTAGGGGGCCGCACAGTCTGAAAGTCTTAATTAGTCATCCATCACTTCTCGGAATGCATCCTGCAATTATACAGACAAGAGAGGGAACAACTTCAGCGCAGAGTGGCTACGTGACGCTTTGCGCGGACTTTGTCTTCCACCCGGTCGTACAGCTGCTTGTTCGCGGGGACGAGGCTCCTTCGATCCGTCAGTGCATCCTTATGCGTGTGCGAGGAAATTCACCCCGTTAACCCCGTAGGTTTTCACCTTGAACATTACAGCTGCAGCCAACCAATCCTCCTCACCACGGCCTCTGAACGCCCCGACTATGTAATAGAACTGAATAGCGGGAGGAGGGACGACCCTCGGGGGCAAACTCAGAGCAATCCTTTTGCAAGAAGATTGAGGAGATGTTGTGCGGGTGGAGGGGGATGGAGGCTGCGCGCTATCATCTGCAGTACAGGAGATGGATAATGTACAGGTGCTGAACGCTGAGGTCAGATCTTGTCAGTTTACAGATGCGGTGTGGCTCACAGTACGACTGGCTCTCCTAAACGCCGGGGCGCCGGGGCATTTGCATTGCAAATCGAGCCGCGGTGGATGCAGTTGTGCAGTTGCAGGAGGGCGATAAACAATCAGAGGTTGAGAAAGATAGTAGATAAAAATACCTCCCACATCAAAGCACGATGCGGTTTCACTGCCAAGCCTTTTTACTCTACCCGTTTATTATTCATACTTTCTATAAGCGTTTTCCTATAGCACGTGTCTGTATGGAATGTGGAAGTGTTATTAACGGGTATTTGTTGACCCTCACTTTTATACGACCTAGATTCAGAAATCTTAAGTGGGTGCACAAACTAATTAATGAATTATCTTTTTTGTTGTTGTTGTTGTTGTCGTTGTTGGGTGACTGAATTGTCATGTTTGGGTGAACTGTTCCTTTAATATACCTCAGGACAATGTGTTTGGAATGTAAAAATCACGCGATCGCTCTGTAGATGTTTGTGGTTTTACCCCGGTATATCCGAGTCGGTGGTTCGTGAGGCGGCATGGAATATTTTAAGCGCGGCTCGGGACCGTAACCGCTTTTGGCAAGGGCGCATGTAGATGGAAAGTTTGAGGCGAGGAGGAAAACCAAATAGAAAACAGAAAATGGATGTTTGTGAGCTGAACACCAGGCACACACACACACACACACACACACACACTGAGAACACAAACAGATACTTATCTGACAGAACATACAATCAGACAGGAAAATAACCACTCACATTATTAGATCACATTACACAGGACAGGCATAGAAGCCGGTCTATAGATCTGGGGAATTCACCATCCACTGTCTCCATCTACTGAATTCTTCAACAGCCGGGCCCTGTTAAAGGAGAACTTCGGTCGATTTAAACATGCAGCTTCATTGCTCAAGCTACCCTTGACTTGCCAGTACCGAAGACGCGAACACATTTGGTCCAACCATTACAGAGCTCCGTGAACGGAGACTTAGCATTGACAGCTAACAGCATGGGGTCAGAACTTTACACTGTGTTTTAAGCGTCTTAACATGCTCCACATCTCACACCGAATGTTATGCAACAACAGCACTGTAGCGTGTATGACTCAAAACGAATAAAAAAGTAGTTAAAACAGTGCGTTTGTGCAAGGAGCTACTTACCTGTTTGTTGACATCCGTGTGTTCTGGTAGCTAGACCAAACTAGCGTATCCATCGAGTGTGCACTTAACATGCTTAACAGGCTATTGTAAGGCTCATGGCTCATGACAGGCTGTAACATGGACATGTACATTATGAACAGAAACACGAAAATGCTGGATTAAGTTTCCGTCTCCGCCAGTGAGGGAGTAAGTGCACACTCGACGGATTGACTAGTTTGGTCTAGCCACCGGAAGACACGGATGTCAACACACAGGTAAGTAGCTGCTTGCACAAACACACTGTTTTAACTACTTTTTTAGTCAGTTTGAGTCATACACGCTACAGTGCTGTGTGCTAAGGCGTCTGCTGATGTTGCATAACTTTTGGTGTGAGATGTGGAGCATGTTAAGACGCTTAAAACCCAGTGTAAAGTTCTGACCCCATGCTGTTAGCCCCAATGCTAAGTCTCCGTTCACGGAGCTCTGTAATGGTTGGACCAAATGTGTTTGCGTCTTTGGTACTGGCAAGTCAAGGGTCGCTTGAGCAATGAAGCTGCATGTTTAAATCGACCGAAGTTCTCCTTTAAGTTCACATGAAAACCAGCATGCAGGTCCGCACAAAGGAAACAACATCAGAGCTGCAGTTCAATTAGACATCTGCTCATACACAGCCCGGTGTCGACTCTGTCAAGGTTGCACGTTTGTGCGAAGGAGCCCTAAAAGGGTGGCTTATGGAGTGCTCGTTTGATGCCTAATGTGTCTTTTGAAGTGCGTCGCGTGTCTGCATGTTCTCTCATGCCAGTGTGTGTTGGCAGCCTCCGCAGGTAGGCGTGTAAACAGGCTTCCTCGGGGAAAGCAGAGCACATTACTGAGATGTTAATCAAAAGAGGAGGGGAAGAAAAAAACACGTAGTGCAGGTGATCATTTGTCTCTTTCATCTGTTGCCACAACAAGCTATTATACATGCAGTGCGCCGCCGCCGTGTTGAATTAATGTTGGTCATCCACTTACCAGCTGGCGCGCTGGAAAGTCGCTGCTTTTACCAAGAAAAGAAAAGAAGGAAAAAAAAGTTGGCGTTTGAATTAAATGGATGGAAACCAAAAATTCATCCAAGTGTTCACAGTGTTGTATTCCCCCTTTAAAATTTGAACTCTCACTTCAGCATGTCGTCCACAATGCACGAAGCTCTGTGCCAAAGCTTTGCCTTATGTAATGTTTCTGCTGACAGAGGGAAAGACGGATGAGAGCGAGGCGTCGGGCCAAGGTGGGTTATGTTACGTGCGTGTGTGTGTGAGTGCGTAAGTGTGTGTGTGTGTGTGTGTGTGTGTGTGTGTGTGTGCCGGTGGTGATACAGCATACTGCTGAGTGCGTCGCTGGGTATCCTTTTTCCTGCGTATCATGCATTTTGCCGGCAGGACTCAGGTTTTGATGGGAACGCCGGGGCGAATTATGCATGCGGTCCCTTTTTTATAGAGAGAAGAAAAACTCGTTTTCGTTTTATCTCTTGTGCCAGTGTTTTCGTCCCGTACACCCGCATGCCGAAACACCGCGGAAAAAAAGAGGGATCCGAGGGTCGAGCCTGGCTCATTGATCATCTCAGAGTGCCATTTGTTTTTTATGCAGAGGTTAGATGGTGCACGATGGAGGTGGATGAAGAATCAGAATCCGATTATAGAGGCCCCCTTATGTTGGAACTTTTCCACTGTGTGTGTTATATAGGCCAGTATTGATCTTGCACCCAAAGATGGAGAATACATCTCCAAATAAAAATTCACGAGGAGTTTACGTTTCACATTTATTATTGATTTAAAAAAACACAAATGCACAAATATTCAGTGTGGAATTACTGAAACACATCGGCTCATGTTTCAGATCTTTCTCCTGAGCTCACTGGGAGGTGGAAGAACTGCAGAGAGGAAAAACACCGGCAAAAATTTTGGAACCTCTCCAGGGGACTGCTGAAAAGATCAGTCGGCCAAAATTGCCTCTCAATGCACGCCGACAGAGGACTTCATCCATTACTCCACATTTTATCACATGTTGTCACAGGCGGAAGCAGCCAGTGGCCATCAACTCGCCAGCACGAGGCCAACATTTCTGCCATTGTTGCGGTTCGGCAGCTGGAAGTTGGTGCTCCACTTTCGAGGTTGGCTGTTGACCTTTACACTGGCAGCGATAGCTGAAATCAAAGCCTGCGCGTTCGCACAGGCAGAATGCCGGCTTTGCTGCCAAAATGAGGTAAACATTTGGCTCCGGTGCAGCAGCGCGCTTATGCTGCCCAGCCAGATTTCTCCGGCGCAGTCGCATTGCTAAGTACAAAAAAAACCACAACCGCCTGCGGGTCAGTTGTGTACCACGACTGCGGGGTTCTGTTGTTTGTGCATGCACGATAACGCCGTGTGTGCAGATTTCATTCTTTCTCGTGTTCCACTCCTGTCTCATCCTGTACTTCCATCTTGGGAGCTTTATTATATGAACAGACTTCGGGGTTTGCTGCGAGTGGTGGTATCTGACAGCCCGTGTGGAGTGTCGCGTTTGATAGATTTACTGTCAGCCTCATTCTGCGAAGAGATTCCGATGCCGCTTCTTTGGGCGAGGTAAAGGAAGAAAAAAAAATGAAACCTAACAATTTGGTTTGCACATATCCATGTCTTGTTTGCACACACAAAAAAACAATCAAATAAAATGCTTGCTTTTAGTATGCATGTGTGATACAAAGCTTATGTTAACAAGCAATTAAAAGTGCTACTCCTCAACCTTCAGTTTAATCTGCCACTGCGAACCATGACGTGCAGAGGATGATAATAATACGAAATAATAGCTTTGATTTGTATGGCACCGTTCAAGAGACCCAAGGACGTTTTACACGGCAGGATCAATGCGACACAAACAGACAAACAAACAAACAGAAACGAGTAACAAGGATTAGTGTCTGCTGGGGAAGCAGAGCTGTGAGAGGTTGTAGGCGGTGGTGAACAGGCGGTGTTTGAGCAACACCCAGTTATCTGTCAGTACGAATGTGACCATGCAGCAAACTTGCAACGTCAAAATCGAGGCAACAGAGGCTGAGATATCCTCACTTTTGGTTCGCAAAACGGGTCGAGCTCCGAAAGCACTGGACCACATCGTGTCTTTTAAACTATAGTTCTGGACAGCCTGTTGTGATTTGCCCAGTAGAGATAACCCTGATGACATCACAATGGCATCACCAGGGTTGTTTTCACAAACTTCACAAAGCCGTGACACCCATCGTTAATAAATGATAGGTTTTTAGTTAAAGGGACAGTGTGTAATATATTAAGCTGTGAGGTTCTACATTGCAACACTCCTTTGCTCACCCCTCCCGTTCTGAAGACGTTGGAGACGTTCCGGAAGCTACGGTGGCCCTGACGGACAAGAAACTCATTTTCAAAATATGGACTCTTTCCCAACAGCGTCGAGTATTTCTACTGATTCAAGTAATGTGGTTAGTTATTGTTATTGTTAGTGACGAACGCTTTCGCTGAGCTCCCTCTCAGTTCCGCAGTCAAGCTGGCTCTGAGCGAAAACGCGTTTAGCCTTACTACGCAGTACCACGTAGTGCTTTGTGTCCCTCTCGGCAGTCCATAGTTTTTTTTAAACCGGAAAGACATGGCGGCCTCCATAGAGCTTGCCCGTGCTATGTATATTCAGATAGGTAATTCTTCGCTCAGGAGGATAAGTCAGATTGTTGGCAGAGGTAATTGTGCACCAATGAGGACTTACTTATGAACGAAGACGTTGATTTGAGTTAATAAATTACTTATATCGTTACACACTGTCCCTTTAAATAAACAGTAGTTCATAGGTATTTCACTCTTAACAATGATATGAATACATTTATTAAGCAATGTTTTATAAACAGCAGTTGCGACATTTTAACGGCCATACAAATGTTTAGAGATGAACTTCCCAGCGTGTCATCAATCAACCAGTTACAAAGTATTTTAAACATCAACTTCACAACAAATGTTTCATAAAGTATTTAATCATTTGTAAACAACATAAGTGGTAACTAAAGCCACACAGGGTGTCATACAACTGTTGTGCACAGGCTCAGTTATATTAAACATGATAAGCATAAAATAAGCGGCATGCCCCTTTAAATGTGCCACACAGTCCCCCAAGACATGAGCGTACCTCATAGTTACAAATCAGAGTAAATGAGCCACACTCAGCGTCTGGATGACAGCAGTGTTGCAGGGTGAGATGATGAAATCGAGGCAGCTACAATGTATCCAGGTAATACTGATAGAATCCAGGCCACGGTGCGGTGTTATAGAACTCTGACAGTGCATGGTTATACTGAACAAGACTCCCACATGTAGAAGCAGGACTGCAGTCAGCCCTCCCCGATGTCATCCCGCTGCAGCACGTTACTGCTTCTTGATCGCGAAGCAGCGTGACTTGAAATACACAATAGCAAATTAGGTAAGCGGAACACTGGATATAAAATGTGCATCAAAAGCTGGCTGAAGCACACTTGAATCAGACGATGCAGCTAAACTATCGCAACCAGCAGCCCGGCTCTGTTCTCATGATGTAGTCATGTCGAAAATAGCGTGCAGGAAACGAGACTGTCTTCACCATCACTTGTATCCGTTCGATGTACAAATGCACCGAAGTGCTTTGGACCAGTTCCTCTCGATTTAGCGCTCAACGTCAAATCATATTCCGATGGTAATGATAGTGGTGCTAATGTAGTCCCCATTTCAAATAAAGAGTGAATCAGAAAACTGCCGAGTGTTTGAGGCTTCGAGGCTCTGAAGGAGCAGGCTCTGTTTGATTTTCATGCCACAGACTAAAGCCTCGATTTCCCCCTGCGTCTGCTTAAATATTTGCAAATGCCGAATGGGCTAACATCAAATGAACAGGTCACTTCAGGTTCAGGAGCCGGTTTCTCCGACTTCACATCAGAGTCGTACATCTGAATTTCTTTTCCGCCGCTCTCAGTGCCACCTCTTTGATCGGCGAGGCTGAGCAGAGTCACTCCGCCACAGTCATTATGACTAATGAGACGGGGTAGGGAGCCAGGGCGCCTCATAATGTGTATTAATAAAATCACTCTATAGGGGCTGCCATTTGATACCGACCTTGTGTCAAGCACTACTCAGGCGGAGTCGTGTTTTGCTAAGAAATAGCGGAGACATTTGCATGTTGGAATTCCAGCCTCCGAGGGAGCGTCGCTTGGGATGCGGCGGGATCGCTCTGGCGCCGAGTGTGGAGACGCAGAGGCGTTACTTTAAAAGCGACTGTTCAGATCACTTTGCGGGGTGTTCCTCGCTAACCCCTCACCGAGTAGAACGATGCTGAATACCAGGTTGTGTCTGATTTCCCCTCGAAGAAGTTCTCCCCGTATCGTTCCGTCACACTCGTCATAGAAACGAACAGCCATTGTGTATCTCTCCTCATGTTGTCATGTATTAACACTGTTATTGTCAATATAAATCCTGCACACTGTACCACTGTGCGTAATGTATACATACACGTGCACATGCGTATAATCTGCATAACCCATCCACCCGCCAGGTTCTGTACAGCACTGCCCTTTACCACCCACCGGCCTCTATCCGATACCATTCCTCAACTTTCTTTTTTCAGCTCTTTGTCCTCGTTTCTAGCTGTGTGGCAAGTAGAGCAAGGTAAAACTGGAGTCCCGCTCCCTGTGTCTGCACACACGACTGTCCAATAAATCTGATTCTGGTCCCGATGACTGTCCTAAAAACATCTTCTGCTCTTTCGGACGGCCAACTGGCCCACGTGTTTTTACACGCCTACATGCATCTCTGTATACACAGACAGGTCATTATAGATCGTCGCTATTGTGCGCGCAGAATGTATGGCCAGTCCTGCTTGTCTTAGCCGCAACAAAAGCACCCCACTATAGCATGATAATAACCCCTCTGTCCCCCACCACTCACTTAACTGCGTGGGAGTGTTGGGGCGGAGCAAAAGGATCACCGGCCTCTTGTGAGGGGTGGTTAACGCTGCGATTTCCTCTGCCTCCCCTCCTCCATCTTTCTGCCATACGAGGAAGATTTCTACTCATTACGTGGCCTCTCAGAACACTGACAGACTTCCGAGAATGTATAAGTATAAATATAGCTATAAGCCGCGCGGGAGCCATTCCTGTATATATCTGTATGCAAAGGAGTGCCTCCTCTCTCCTCTTCAGAGCCCAGTGGTCCCGTTTTAAGTGGTTCTTAATGCCTTTTCATAAACTGCACAATCTCCAAGATAGCTAAAAAACTCCAGAAGCTTTTCAGGAAATGGTAACAGGCGCTGGTTATTAAGGGCCAAGCTCTGCGAGCAGCCCTCGTTGAAAACATTTTAGCGCTCCTCAACTAATGCCCTGACATTAGCACCTCAAAACACTCCTCGACATCAATTTGCCTCGCTGTTATTCCTTCTCAGCCGTGCGTATAGTTTACATCTGCACTGCCATTTTCCCGCTAATCTAGCGGCAAAGCCTACGTGTCACAGTAGGCTACAGCTGCTGGGGCTGCTGTAAAACCGGGGTTTGAGTCTGATCTGGTTCTTCAAATCTGCTGATGCTGGAAAGAAGGCTTAACCACATCGCCTCGTGCCGGTTCAGTCAGTTCTGCTGGTGATCAGAACAGGATTACTCCACGCTGTGCGTCCACCAGAACAATCGCACGTTGCCTAGAGATAAGGAGGGAGGGGTCGTGCGCGTTTGTGCAATGTCAGCATAGTCACTGTGCGTTCACGTCACATACGGTATCACTGTCAAGTCCTGTACTTTTGTTTCCAGGAGCAGAGTTTGAGTACTGAAGGCTTTATGCTTATGATTTTTCAATCATTTACCAAATAAACCCAGAGACGAAACAAAACAAAAATAAAAAAAAATGCGCCGTGCAGTGACTGACAATGAGTCACATTACATTAGTATTAATATATTTTCTGTATCAAATCAAATGCTAAATGCACTGCCTGGATTGTTACAGTTCATTAAGCACATCGTGGAATGAGCATTAGATCATGGCCTATTAAGCCGGCGCTTGATTGGCAAGTGGTGAAATTAGAAGCTCATTCTGCATTCACAATTCTGTCGAATTGTGCTGCGCACACCTTCAGAACTTGTGTCCTTGCTCGGTTTTATAAAAAGTGGATGTAATTACCCGCCGAGCTGCAGCCTCATGGCAGTCATGGCAGTCTAGACAAGCTGTGATTACGTCTGGTTAAGCTATTCACCGCTGGGCTCTGCCCTGTTCATGGTCAACAGAGGCTTTTTGGAGTCTCTTTGTTTTCCTCTCGTCCCTCATTTTCAACACTTCATTTAGCTCTAAAAGGGAGGGATGGTCAGAAAAAAGTCTAACAGAATAATTCCGGTGGCTGGTTCCATAAAGGCGAGTTCTAAGTCCTCGAAAGTGATTGAACCGATAGGATACGACATGAAGACAGCAAAAATGTACAGCTACACGCTCTCACTGCTTGGATACGTAACGGCACATTGAAGTCATGTAATTTCCCACACTCCATCAACATTAACTACAAGAAAGTCTTATCCACCGGAGGGCTCACGGTCCAGTGCAACCCTTCCTGGCATGAAAATGCTTGGAAGCCTCTGCTCCAGATAATCGTGTACCTGTGAGCATACAGTCTGTTTGAAGACTAATGAGAGCAGGATACTGTACAGTGATCCCCGCTGAGAATGTGTGTTTCTGCTTGACTTCAGCTCCAGGGGGGTGAGAGCACGTTGTTGTGTGCAGATTACCACCTGTGGTCCTGGTCGGGATGGGCGGATTTCAGCTTCCTTATTCCTCCTGGCGACTTTATTTAGTCATTTATTTATTTATTGTCACAACATCCCTTTTTGACTTGGTTTTATTTTATGTATTTATGTTTACTTCTTTCGCCCCGATCCCGTACTCCTTATTCAGTTGTGTCTCACTGAAAGGGACCTCAGGTGGTGCTGTTGTCCTGACAACCAATAAGGGGAGCATCACAGCCAGACGGCTGGATAATCTGAGAGAGAGGAGAGAGAGAGAGAGAGAGAGGTGGAGGAGGAGGAGGGTGATTTTCCCAGACTCTGAACAGTGTCCTGCCTCTCTCCATCGCCGCTGCTGGCTGTGCCGTCCCTTTACGCAGGGAGCATTACGCATCAGTGGACCACAGAGCGAGGACACCCGTATCAGCCGCACCATCCGGGCTGCTTTGGACTTAAGAGCATCCCGCGTTTTCCGAGAAGTCTGGACAACTGTACTCCTCTTCGCTTTTTTTTTTTTTCAATTCTTTAAACCCCTTGGATTTATAGCTGACCGAAAAAGCGCGCCCCTGTGCTTCGAAAACAAAAACATGCAAGTCGGACGCAAATCGTGTTGGAGGCAACTGCAGGCTTCCTTTTTCAGACTGCTGTGTCTTATCCCCACAGGATTCCCCGTCCGGAGTGTGGATATGCAGCGGGCCACCGACAACATCACCATCCGCCAGGGCGACACAGCCATCATAAGGTAAGAGAGTCACGGTCCAACTTTCCCACTCCCTCTCCCCCGGCATCCTCCCCGCGAGCAGGCGGCTGCACGCCTCAGATCGCGGGTGCCAAAGGTGATCGTTTTGGGACCGGTAGACTTCTGTACACAAGATATGTGAACGGAGGTGGGAAGTGTTTGGATGAGTTGCGTCTGGTTCCAACTTTTATCCCACCTAACAGTCGGGACCAAAAAAACAAAAAACAACAACAACATGACATCTCCGTAACACACATCACTTCATTATAGCGCACTAACATCATTTCCCTTGCGCCCTGGTCTTTTATGGAATTACGTGCACATCGGTGTTTTGGATGGATGTGGTGGAAAAAAAAGAAGAAGGTCGAACGCCTTTCCTCTGACATGACGCACGGAGCTGCCGAAGCTGTGGTCAGAAAGGCTCCTGCGCGCGTGCGTGTGTGTGTGTGTGTGTGTGCGCGCGCGCGCGCGCGTTGTGTCACTCAATTCAAAGAAGCCCTCCAGATACGGCAAGTGCGTCACCATGTCCGGGAGATGCTTTTTGCGAGCGGATTAATGGGCAAATACTGTACGGGGGGCTTGGCGATGAGCATGGTGCGAGGCAGTGACAGAGAAGTGTGCAGTCTTGTTTGGATCGAATTTAGCGCGGGGCGTTCTGGGGAGATGATCCGCTGCCCGCAGGGTGGGCTGGGCGGGGGGGGGGGGGGACGAGCAGGTGAAGTGCCATCAGTGTCAGAACTCCACTGCGTCCCTTGCATCCCGTTTGCGCCCCCCCCCTTCCCCATGAATTCCAAAGCTCCAGTTGTGTCTGCCGCATGCAGTCAGTGTTTGTGTCCACAGTAGCCGCACATCCCACTTAATCACTGCCTAGACAAAGCAAGCTGTCAACTCCCGTGCGCTATTGTAACGCTGCCGGGGCAGATGTCAGCGATCACGTGATGATCCGAGCCATGTGTTTGTGGCGGGCGGTGGATGCGAGGGGATTTAGATTTAGTTATTCTGCTGTCAACAAGGCTCTTTACCTCCCCCAGCTCCTGGTGCCACTCCACCCCTCCCCAGCCCCCTCCCTCCCCTCTCAAAATGGGATGACTGTAGGGAAGTCCAGAGGTATAATAGGCTGCACACAAAACACTCAGGCTCATTGATTTTTTTTCTTCCCTCTCCCTCACTCTTTTATTTTTTATTTTTTCCTGTCCTCTCCCCAACACACTCCTGCTGTAATTACAGTTGCACCAGCCGGTCGGGGTGGGGTGGGGTTGAGGGGGGGCTAATGAGTGTGAGAAAGCAGAATGCAATTACGGGATAGACCTTTAACACACATGCAGCCAGTCAAGTTCCTGCAGACACACAGAAAAAAAGCAAAGACACCACGTGTCCTCACACAGGCTTCCTCATATAGGTGCACGCACACACACACACACACACACACACACACACAAATGGAGCTAATCCCCTTAATGGATTCCGTCTTCCAAGCAGGTGCCATCCATTCAAGGTATCTGCTGATCGCGATTGGTCAATTGACTCAGTTACTGTTGAACTCACCGGGGGGGGGGGGGGGTTCACAGCCATTTGTTTCACTTCCCCCAAATCCAATCGACTGCATCTTTGCCATATTCAGCCATTTAGTCTCCCAGTCAGCCTGTTTCCTTTATAGGTATCAGCAGGCTTTTTCACTCAGCCGGAGCCAAATGAGATCCTCCCTCCCGAGAAAACGCCTGCTCCCCGGGTCCACTAATTTGCCATTAGCTCAGGTAAACAATCCTTGAGTAATTATCCGCAGTGATCACTCAGCGTGTGTCATAATTGATTTTCATGTTTATAATGTATCTTCGCCGGCATTAGTGATCGCTCTTGTTTATCGCCAGTCACGCAACTATAAACTGCAGCTCAGCCCCCCCCCCCCTCCCCTCCCCCGTGGACCCTTTTGAAAAACACAACCATTTTTCACACCCAGTTTCCACCTGACAAATTGGATGTGGAGGTGGGGTGGATTGGGGCACGGGGGCTGAAATGCGAGAACTTTGAGCAGGGGTGGGAGGCCGTCGGCTAGTAATTTGTCGAGCTACACGGTGTATCTGATTCCGTAAGCTGGGTTTTGTGAAGGCTGAGGGGATGTTGGTGACCTGGGGGCGTAATAAGGGCCTGCGCTCCCCTAGTCGGGGCCCGCGGCTGCAGTCGTGACATTCACGGCGCAAGTGGAGAGACGGCGGCGCGGTGAAACAGCGTGTGGCCGAACCACCGCTGTGGCGGAACACACAGCGGCAGGCCTCGCTGCTGAAAATGAAAAAAGGAAATGTATTTTTTTACCACGGGCCCGGAGCTGTGTCATGCTGAATAAATAAGCGAACTAAGCCTTTCCTCTCCACGCTTAGAACTTTCAGATTTGCAACACTATTGTGGCTCACTGCGAAAGCCCCTTGTGAGAGGTAAAGATTTAAGCTTTATAATGGCCACGGATCAATTTATGTCATGATGGGAGTTTTGGATGCAGTCCTTTGGCCGAAGGTGGTACGTTTAAAAAAGTGAGATGCCTTTCAGATCATAGTCCGTACCGATTTATACCGTGGCTGTACTGCTTTGTTCACAGAATGTCATTTTCCCTCAGACTCCATCAAAAGTGAGAAGAAACTAAATATTAACAGATATCTCCACCGACTGTTGATTCCCACAGGGAACAGCGGTGAATCCAGATTGATTTCCACCAGCCTGTCTTCTGTCTTACAGGAGGGAAATTCAGCAGTAGCTGGTTCTGATTTTAAGCCAGCGTAAGACGTAAATATTTAGCTACTCTTAACCTCTGACCCCCTCTGCCTAAGCAGGCTGCGAAGGGGTTAATCTGAAAGAGATTATTCTTCCGAAGAAAGTCACTGCGTCGAACCGGCTTCGGAGAAAAAAAAAAACATTTTGACACCAGCGTTTTTTTTGTGTGAAGCGAATTAGAGCTCATCTGCTGTGCACTAGGCTGTGTGATTAAACTCCAATAGCCACAGCCTTATCAGTGGTCAGGTTCTGTAATATGGCTTTCTTTGGATCCCTACACTTGGACTCGTGCGACGTGCTTTACTCAGGACTCATCGCGCTCATATACCTAAGCATGCTACATCCCGAGTTTCCTCCTGTTTTAATGATCTGGTGGCTCCGCGTCGAGTTCAAAGATTACCGACTATCTGGGTCTGACATTTGTCCCCAGGCTGTCTTTTTGCTCTAAACGGGGGGTGATCTTTTTGAAAAATTTGTATCTGCTTGAAATGACATTTGCCCCTGGAAAGCATGAACATAAAGTCCCAGCGTTTGAAAATCTAGGCCTGTGTCCCGGCAGTCGCGTTTGTGGACCTATGAGAATTAGGTCACTGAAAAACTATTTTTTTTTAAATATTTTAGATCCCGCTTCCATGGCAACTTAGCCTGTTTTTCAGGGGATTTTTTTTTTCACGAGGATGATGCCAACAAGTGAAATCAAAACTGTTGTTATCCACAGCAAGTCACAGTGTGATTCTGAGGAGAAGAGAAAATAAAAGTTTCTCCACGTCTCTGCAAGCCATTTCTGTTTCACAACAGTTTACTTTTTAATTGCTTTTTTTTTTGGTTACTTTTTTTTTTGGAGTCCCCGACTACACGGTGGCCTTAAGGGGGAAGTTGCAATGTCAGGCGAAGCTCTGATAATTGACAATTGCTTATTAAAGCATTAATGACACAGTCTGTGTGATTGCGCTCCTCTGAGTCAATTATCTGCGCTTTGACAATGCACTGTGCCAGGCTTGTTACTTTCAGGGAAGATGATTCTGCAGTCGTGCCTTGCCCCAGAGGATCTTCGTCAAAACTCACCCCAGAAACGCAGCCTTTAATTTGAGTCGGACTCAGCCGGATATTATGTATGTGAGCTCTGCTGGATGCTCAGACGCTACACAAAACACAGTGTCTAATTCAACCTTCGACACAGCTAACAGTGCCTGAGAGTAGATAATACACTTGTGTTCATTTCCATTATTAATACCTCAACTATCGAACCCTGGCGGCTGATGCATCCTTGAGCGCTGTGATGTGCATCAGACGCGCTCCAGTAAACTGCACTTGCATCATGAAAACAAAGACTTTCCGGGATGTTGGAAATTAGTCGACACTCTCGGCATGTCCCACTGTGAGACCGAGCTGCTGGTTTAGTTCCCCAACACAGCTGCTACCAATCATACGGCGAGGAGCTTGAAGTGAATCTATGCGTCACCTCCGGAGGTCTGAAGGGAAAACTTTTAACTGTAAGCTGTATAAATAAAGTACAGGATGTCTCAATCAAAACAGTGCTTTTTTTCAAATTTAATAACCAAACACGCAGATTTTTGGTTCCAGAGTTTGGATCTTCCGATTCTAGTTAAAGCAACGGTGACCTGACCTGTGTCGAAGGACGGTTTGATAAATGTGCTGTTATAGGAATTACTCAGCGTGCTCTATCCAGAGTGTTGCCTGGACCTAAAGCTGGGACCTGAACCAAATCTGTGCCTGCCCTGTTCTGACCTCGCTTGACCGAAACTGCCTGGTACTGCCAAATTTGAGACTTGAACCCACCCTGAGCACACACACAGACATCACAGTCGATTACCAGCTTGTAAGTCTATACCGCTCTAAATAATACATTATCTGCTCAACGGGATCGTAGATCAACTTTCCCTTTTTATCCAGTCTCGGTCGGAAGAATGTTGCTGGTATAGTCAAAACATCTTCCCCAGCTTGTCTGCACAGATGCAGTCCCCGCGCTGTTTAAGAGCTGGAGCCATGGAGGAAGGTCGGAGGTGTTTACACTTTGCCACAACAAGCTCACAACGTCTCCTCAATGCAACGACCCGAATCACTGGGTTCTTTTAAGAAGCCTCATTTTTTGCAAGATTTTGCTTTATTTCCTTAACTACCCTGACCCTTAACTAATACACTGACCAGGCTGTCTCTCTTCCCTTTCCCCAGTGAGCAATGAGTACCTACTTGAAACTACTTGAGAACGAAAGAGAGATTTTTTTCCATTAAGTTGCATTTGAATATTATTCAGCACAAGCCCAAACCTTTACACAACAGAATGGATCAGGTTTCTGAACCCAACCAGTGCACGGCCAGTTGTCTCTATATGCATTAGATATCCATGTATTGAGAAAAGAAGGATCGACTTAAAACACGTCAGCCCATTTCAGCCAAAGAGCTAATTTTTTTTCTAGAACATTTTTCAAGAACTTGGAAATGTCACTTCGCCCCTGGATGAAACTAGGTCTTAGCAGTGTTGTACAAAAGCAGCCCAGAAAGGTTCCTGCTGTCAAGGTTGTACTCTTTGATCAGCTGCTCCCTAATGCATTTGAGTTTACAGTACAGGAGAATACTCGCCAGTATCCACAGAGATGACTTGTTCGACAGTTTAAGGCGAGTGCAGCATCAAATTCCCGTTCAAGATATAGTTTGGTCTTTACGTGTTGAGGGACACCAAGGGCTGGATGGCTGCCAAGCAAGAGTCCAATTTGACGCCAGTGTTCGCTTCTTGTTTTAACTGCCAATTTTAATCTCGTCCCCAGAAAGTGAAATTGTACTTGACACGCACATCTGGCTCACCCTGCGGATTGAGGGTACTTGGGCGGCCAACTCCTGTTTGCCAGATCGGAGCCACAAGCAGGCCATGGCACGGCCACGCCAGCCAGGAGCAAACCAAATAAACCAGAATTGGCCCAAGTCTCGGCCCAATCCATCCTATCAGAATAGAAATGTTCTGTAGCCCAGCCTCGGGTCTGTTCTGGTTTATTTAGTTTGCTCTTGGCTGACTTATGGCCATGGTAGGGTCTGCTTATTGCTCAGCTCTGTCAAACAAGAATGGACTGCCCGAGTGCCATCATTCTACACATTAAAAGGGTCAAATGAGCGTCTCTACTGTCGGCCAGATCTGGGCCACGGAAGTTTTTGCTATCTGGGCCTGGACATTTTGCATCTGTCTTTTGTTGCAACAAAACTGCATATCATGAATGAGATGTCAGGACATTTCCCAGCTGTATTTATGCCTGTAAGTATTTAAAGCCAGAATAAGATCTTATCAGAACCCAGACTAAGTGGTTCTTGTGCCTAAAGATACAAAACATGTGAAATAGAGTTCCAACATAACCATGGATTGCAATGATATGTATCTATCTATTCTGGCAATTTGGTTTGGGCTTTTTTACACGATAGTTAAATACAAGCTTCGTACTCCTAAATGTGTCGTTAAGCCATTTGTTTGATATACCGGATAACGATGAGCGGAAAGGTATAAATGTTAGTTAAAAATTCAAGATGGGAGGAAAAGCAAAAACATGGACTGTGTGGTGAAACGATGATGAAACATATATTTTTTTTTTTACATTGAGGTGGAAGTTGGTGCCACAGTAACACACAGATTGAAATCCTTTTATTTTGTTTTTTTACCTGAGTTAGTGAGGCTTTAATCAGAGCTGACCTGTACGCTGTGTTGATAAATGCCATGTGTGTAGTCCATATTGCCATTCCATGGAACTGGTCTGTAATCAACATTTCTTGCTGTCACATTAAGTTTGGATGGAGACACAATGGTATTAATTTTCACAGACAGTATGAAGTGTTGGTAAGGGGATACCGGGGGCAATGCTGGTCAGGCAGTATTCCAAGTGGAGGAAGTAAAACTGAGGAAAAACAGATCAATTTCTGGATTTCCGCGCAGAGGGCAACGGTGCAGCATAATTTGGGACGTCCAGCCCCCAGGGGAACTCTATATTTCCCTCTGCGGCTCGTCAGATGGGAGTACTTCTTTTTTTTTCTTTCTTTTTTTCCTTTAGTTTAGAACCTCCCTAGGCAGCTCTCATTCCCTCTACATCTTCATCGCTCTCTCCCTCCCTTTCTTCTTTTTTCTCTCTGCCAGCACTGGGTTGTCCAGCTGTGCTGCCTTAAGTCCGACACAAGAAATAGAAAGAAAAAGAGGCAGCTTCTTTATGAAGACTATAGCGGGGGGAAACAAATTGTAAAAGGGGAAGAATGATTGCTGGAGAGCTCTCAACGAGAAAGGGAGACGCAAACAGAGGGAGGAGGGAAGAGTATGATGGGAAGAATTAGAGTGGGAGGGAGGGCAGGGACACAGTATTAGTACAATCAGCACAATAATCCCTTCTGTTCCAGCCTGGGCCGACGCAGGATTTTCAAATCAATTTCATTTTCACTCATGAAAGTGGGCGAGCTGAGCGACTGCCAGTTGGGTCATTATCGTCTTGTCCCTATTTTGGCTTGGGACAGAGCTGACAGAGGTGAGGGCCAAAGCTTCGGGGGCATGGGTTTTGGTTGATATTTTGCCAATCCTGCAAAGTTTTCTGAAGTCTTTTGGACTGGCTCTGAGTCATCACAAGTTCCAGCGGCTTTCATCGTGTTCAGTAGGATCTGAATAATGGCTCGCAGAGACAGTGTGAAGTCTTCAGACACGGTACATGAACAAAGTTCTGATGTTTTCCTCTGAAGCCCACAGTCCAATGCGGTTCAATGGGCTGTCTCGGCCTCTTTCATGGGCTCCCAACCAGATGTGCCTCCAGCCTGTATTTTGAGGTCTCCCTGTTTGTCCTCAGAACACATACCGGGACACTCTGAGCTCTTCGTCATGTGGCTTCAACATGTTTTCTGTTTTTTTTTTTTTTTTCTAAATAACTCAACAAGACCCAACAGTTTTTTTGACACAACAGAATATTGAAGCAGTGCGTATCCCTAAAAGCAATTCCACTCCATTTCCTTCTTCTCTCATGCTATTGTTGGGCAGGCCAGACTGTCTTTAAGTGCATATTTAAACTACTCAGCAATTTCTCTCAGCCTCTGGCTACCTATAGGCGATGGCAGTAGAAGTGGAGTGGAAGAGTATTCTCACTGCTCTCAGGAAACCTCAAAATGTCAGAGCGTAGATGTAGAACGAAAGAAATGGTACAGACTCTAAGGGTTGCAAGCAATTACTGCCCATACCCTAATGTACTTCGCCGTATATGGCTTATAGAACCACATTGTGTATGTCTGTACTGTATGATCACGTCTTCAGTTCACCCAGGCTTTGTGCTCATAATGGAGCCGCCATCTTTCAGAGGTGTAGCGTCATTTCTAGTACGCCATTGGGATTCATTGCGAAATCAGAAACGCAGAGAGCACGGGCTTTGCACTGCATGCGGCCGCCATTAAACGACCTGCAACAGTATAGCTATTGTGTTAAACCGGAGAGAACGGGGCAGGAATTGAATTTCAAATTTAAAAAGGTTGCTCAAGCAGCCGGGTGCCCTGACATGAAATAGGAGAAATGAATAGAGGGCGTGAACCCCGGCTGAGCTCAGTTCAGCTGGAGCTGCGGAAGCAGGTTAAATAATTTTAAATCTATCAGTCAGTCAGGATGAATTCAAATTAAAGCTGAAACATGTGGGCTTGAGCCGCGATGACTCCCGTCCCTACAGCTGTTAATCCACATGGCTTTAAAAGCAGATTAGAGGCCTGCAGTAAGTATAGTCCTGATCGAGCACACTCATTGTTTACCCCGCATCTCTTCCAAGATCGGCAAAAATCTGCTTACTTGACCTACTGACACACACCGTGCGAGAACCATATCTGTGATTATAGATATGGTTTCAGAGTGGTGACGATGTCATATGTGTCATTTATTTAAATTTGCACACTCATTCACTGTGCACAGCTGCATGAAGCTGCAGCATTACCACATACCGCCTCTGCTTGAATAACTTTGCTCAGGATACTCAGCAATTTTTACGTGCTTCGGTAACAACATAGTAAAAAGCTGCAAGGAAGGACAACAATAGCTGTCAGGTATTTCTTGTGAGACTTATTTCCAAGTGACATGTTAGCCAAGGTCGTGTAAACACACTGTTAAAAGGTGCGGTAAGCGATTCTAGAGAAAGATTCTGACGCATTGAGTTGGTCTATTTGATGACCTGGGAATGAGAGTCGACAATATAATTTTTTTTGTTCTAGTTCAGCTGAAAATGTTGTTTGTAACTTATTTCGTTTTACAGCAAGCAGCAAACCATGTATGTATTAAAAAGCACACGTTAGAAGCAAATGGAAATGTTGTCATCAATATGAAAAAACAATAGCCCTGGCTGTCAAAAAACATCGACATGCCCTACAGGCATAGTGTGCTAGATGCTTTATTGGCAATGATTATTTACCTTCATTTTTAATTTGCTCTCCATGGTCAGCTCTCAAATATAGGAACACAGCACATGTTTGTCAGCAGACAATCGTTATATTTACCCAATTCTAGCACCTGAAATAATTGCAGTGCAACAGCCAAGCTCAGGAGTCAGGTGCCAATAATGAGTACCGTCGGCAAAATGCAGGAACGGAATGAAAAATCCTCTCATATCTTTTCCCAGTGCGCCATTTGCTGTGCCATGAACAGTAATCTGTACCGAATGGCAAGGGACGAGCTATGATGAGATCGTTAATTGCTCAACAGTGCAGCAAGCCTGGAAATCATAATGTGATATTGTGCAGGTATGAGGTGCCTCCACGCAGAGTCTGGCACACATGCTCGCCAGTAGCACCCGAAAGGCATCAGCAAAATGCAACTTAGTTTGTGTATCTACAGCATACAGTGTCTGTCGCTACCCACGCACTTAACGTTACCTACGCTTTGTAACAGTAGCTTGTACAATATATTGTGTTTGTAACAAGGGAAGAATGAAGAGGAAAGAAGAATGTAAAACTCCCACTGCAATCACTGGAAGAGTGTAGTTTAGTAATGTGCACAAGTGATGAGTTGGGTTGGGTGATGCCGGGCGCTACCGGGAGCAGAGCATACCTCAGCAGACCAGATTCTTAAGGTTCAACACATAGGTCGTGAACCGCACTGTTACAAGAATCGATCAGGATAGCTCTATGTGACAGTCAAATCCTACACTGGATCTGGAGCTTTGCAAATCGTTGCAATGTGACATCATTTGTCCAACATACCAAATACCAGCAGAGTTAATGATGGAAGTAATTTGCCTAATTTGATTCAATGGATCCAAACTGAAAAGTCTCCCATTGCTACTGAGCTATTCATTACCAAGACCGGTCTGACATGATTTCATAGCGTGGTGTTTGTTATCCTTGGGAGGACACATTCATATTGTTCACTCCAATGCAGCTTAAGATGGTGCTGTCGAAATTAAGAAAAAAAAAAAAAAAAGCAGCTCAGGCTGGACTCGGAATATTTTTATTCCATAACATGATGATGGCTTCAGCTGCAAAGTGAACTTCAAAACATGATTGTTGTTAATGTTAGGCCTTTATCTGTGGAGTCCGCTACGCATTTAGTATGAACAAAAAAGACGCGCAGCAACGTCTTGAGCACATGATCTGTTTTGTATTTATAGTAAATTAAATAAATAATCCAATGATTATGGTTATATTAGAGCATAATGAGTTGTTCTTAGGTTTGTTTCTATTAATTTGGTGAGTTCTGGAGAAAACCAGCAAGCGAAGAATAAATCCAGGGTTCCGGACACAGGGTTCTGAAACAAGTGCCTGTAAAAAAAAACTGCTAATTTATGTGTCACTTATCACATTGCTGAATGTCAGAAAGCATGCACGTTTAACATCCGACTCAAAAATGCATTTGCATTTCCCCTTCAGTCCACAGCTCGAGTGGTAGCCCACTCTTTGAAGTTATGTGTTTTTATACATGTGCCTCAACAAGATAATCCAAAGATGAATTTAAATCAGTATAATGAAAGCAGGCTCTATCGTTTAGAACCACTGTGTTTTCAGATGCGTAGCCACATTCTGCAGTGGTTCTGATACCAGCGAGATGTTTTGTGGGCCCAGAGGGAAACTGCATTGATGGCGGCATGTTTTCATCTGCATCATCCAGCTGAGTTTTTACTTTCCATTTCAATAAAGGGATCTATGAAAGGGCCACGATTTTAAAGGTGTGACAGATAATTAGAGTTTCTCTCCTGAGCATTTGGCATTTGAAGAAATTGGGATGACTCCATGTCCTACTTCTTTTTGGTTCCCCACTGATTTGTAGAGCATAAGTGTGCCGGTCGTATAGAAAAAAAAAGTCAAGCTGAAATATTAACTAATACAGTATGGTGTCATTCAAGGGTTCAGCAATTGCAGCGAAAGAGAGAAAGAAAATTAGCACTGCTTGTCTCATTTGCCAGTAATTATTCCCATTCAATTCAATTTAATCCTCTACCCAATGGTTGTTTTCAATTACCGGAACCTCACTGCCGTCTCTTCATGGCATGCAATTACCTCCGATTAAATCAGGTCCCCCGGTGAGTAGTTCAGGTATTGATTGCTGTGTTCCCCCCATTCATATACCCTCCTCTACCATTCCTTTTAGAGGTACCATTGACCCTCAACAAAGCCTTCTTGTCAGCTGCCACCTATGGGCTTGTAGAGAGCTCAGTCTGACCCCAGAGTACACCATGGGCCTGACTAATTCATTATCACCTGATGTTCAGCACTTAAACTACATTAGCTAAAGCACTTACATTTAAAAGGGCTGTTTGTGTACAAAGACTCTCATCACCTGAGGACAGGGGGCGGCACTTGCCGGCGACCATCTGAGAGCACATCGAAGGGACCTTAAGAATAAAGAGGGCGGGGGCATTGTAACCTATGTGCAGGGTTCAAGTTATAATCTGGGGTCTGTTGGGGTCTCTGATTAACTAACATTAGGGGCGTAACAAAGCTTATTCAATATCTAGATGAGGTCTAATGGTTTCTGTGACGGAGAGAGGGAGAGAGAGGGAGAGGGAAAAGGAGGGAGAGCGAGCAGCCCCTGCCACTACATTCTCCTCCCCTGATGTGTCAGCGCGTGGTGATCCCACATTCAGCAACATCAGGTCTGGTAGCAAAGTGTAGCTCTTTTGGAAAACACGTTTCTTTTAGTCTACTTGTAACACTAATGTTGATAACACATTACATTGAAATATGCATCATTAGTGATTGAAAATAACGTTTGTTAGGAATTTATTAGTGATGCCCATAGATCTCCCTATGTTTTTTTCTGCAGAATGCAACATTGGAAACTGTTGCATAATTGTGTTGTGAATGTAGAAAAAAAGTCAATGCATTTGTTTGGGGGTAGGCAATGTATGCAATATATCATTATCGTTATATGAGACTATATATTGTCTTAGATTTTGGATATCATGATATAAACTGTATGTCATTATTGCTATATATGACGTAGCATAAGTGTTTTAAAGCTGCGTTAAAGTAAAGTGATGTCATTTTCTGAACTTACCAGACTGTTCTACCAGGCATACTTTTACCCGGTAAGTCGATTCATCCACATCACTGATCATTATTCATCAGAAACTAACATTGTGATATTCCAAAAATATCGAGGTGAACATCGTATATCACGATATAATCTAAAAATATTGTGATATTATGTTAAGGTCATATTGATTATGCCGTCAATATGCGCCACTTTAAAATCTTTGCAGGAAAATATGCTTAGGGTACTTTATTGTTATTAATTTCAAAGTGAAGTTTACTGTGCACTGATGTCATTGAAGACAAGAAAAGTTATTGTAAACTGCAAAATATCCTGTCTGTATGATGGCTGATATATCAACACTGGAATTTCTGACTTCCTGATACTGGTATTGGCATTAAACCCTATGAATTGAGTCGTTTGGGCTCTAATTCATAGGCTGTTTAAGACAGTCCAGTCATCTGATGTTGATGACATGGAGACATTACTGCATTCATGTGGCCGTTTATTAGTGGAAAGCAAAATCACAGACACCTACATGTATTGGCAGATGAATGGCCCCGTGTAGGTGGCATTTCAAAAGGATAATCTCAATTATGCCGATGTTATGACACCCCAGTTCCCTTTAATAGAGGCAGTAAGCTCGTTTACGACTGGTTTTCTTGGCTGAGTGGGCTTTGCCATACATTTTCAAAATCATTCAAAGTCTATGTGTCTCTGTCCATTTTGTCTGCTCATTACGCTCTATGCCTAACTTTGTTGTTTATGAATATGAGTGAGTCAATGTCACCCTGCCCAAAAGACATTTCTATGTAGCTTTCTATTAAGCTTTCAGCATTAAAAGACATTAACGTCTGTTTTTTGTGTGCAAAATAAGCATTCAAACGCCAGAAAAGTTCATAAAAGTTGTTTGAAGTTTCCAATTTGCTTAATTACTATTGCCACTAAAATGCAGAAGTTTGCAGACATTTGCATCCTAATGCTCTGTCTCTCAGTGCTGGGCGCACGTGACGCAGTGCAGTGTGCCTGAAGTAAACACTGTACCCAAAGACTAGGAGCAGGTGGCCACGTACAAACACACATTGCCGTGGAGAGATGGCAGCAACAGCCTTCCTTTGTGTCTTCAAACAGAAAGGAAACAAAGGAAGGAAACCGCTCAGCCTGTTTAACTATAGCTGGATTCAGAGTCTTCTAAGCCACTGTGCAGAAACATAATGTCTGTTTTATTTCTTGAGGGCATTTTCATTCAATTTTTATATCCCCGCAACGGAGGCTGTCAAAAATAAATCATGCACAGGAGATGCTGCTGCTGCTGTGGGTTGTGCGATACGTTTGGCATGTTTAGAGGGAAGTGAGTTTTTTTGTGTTTAGGCGTGTGTTTGTGTGTATTATTATGGATTCTATATACAGTAGCCTAGCGGTATATTTGGGAGTGTGGCTATTTTTCTCATGTTTATGTGGGTGCCTTATGTGAGGGGCCTAGTGTACCAGGATTAAAAGGATTAGAAACCTCTATAGTTATCCAATCAGCCGTGGCAGAATACACCATAAAGGGTTGGCGGATACACTCCATTGACTGCACCAGAGACCACAATCATCTCTTCTACCATATTGTTATATCAAAGAGAATCCACGGCACCAACATGCAGCTCAACTCCTTTCTTTAATCAATATTGACATAACACATTAAATGTAGATATTTTCAGAAATCCCCAAACCTGAAGAACAGGCTTCCTGTGGTGTTGTGTGTGTGTGTGTGTGTGTGTGTGTGTGTGTGTGTGTGTGTGTGTGTGTGTGTGTGTGTGAGATGAATCTACAAGTCCTCGGTGAACTCTGTCTGACTCACGTTCAGAGCGCCGGCTTTCTTTTTCATCCTGCATCTTCACATCACATTTTGAATTAGGATTTTTGGTTTCAGTCCGAGGCAGATTCTGCAACCCTCGCCCCAAATGAGCGCGCCAACACTTTGATATGCTTTAAAACAAACTTACAAAGCCTCCGGACATTCCATTGATCCCTAAAAATGCCTCTTACACATTTTCAAAGAACCGCCAGAGACTACAGACATTCATGATGAATTAACGTGAATTTACTTCAAAACCGCTTTCGCTTTATCTGCGAACCAAAGCCACTCTTGTGTTTAACGGCGAAGCAGCAGAATCATTTCCTGTATGCTCACTCGTAATGACTTTCTCCAATTTCTGGTAAAATTGATCATATCTCAATCACCCTGTCTGGAACACCGGCTCTCTGTTGAGGCATATTAGGATGGAGAAATACAAATTCATAGGTGCACCGTGGTTATCGGAATCGAATATGTTCAGGTGACTTGCAAACTTTTGAAAGTTCTCCAAAAAATTTAAAATAACTCAACACGCAAATCTGGTGCGTTATCATGAACTGTTTTGAGCGGATGAACTAGGCTCCATCAGAGGATGACGCGGCGTAGGTTACGTGGCTACGTCGGGCCTGGATGTGAAAGTAACCAGAGGCTAGAGGTAAACAAACCAGTAGACAAAATGGAGTGAGGTTTTCAGAAATAACTTTCAATAGGTCAAGTTGTAATTGTTATTGCATGTCAGCTAGCATTTGCCATGTTGCATGCTGTCTGGAGGCTACGAAGAAATGCAATGAATATACTACAGACAGCAGTAACAGTTGATCAGTCAAGTGAGTTGAGTGTTCATTATGTCAGAAGCACGTCAGAGTTAATCCAGCAAATCTGTTTACATCAAACATTCTGTGCATTACCCTGACTTGCAAAAGACAAGAAACACCTCAAGCTAGCGTACAAACCTTTCTGTAAATAAGTGTTAAGGTTTTGTCAAATTTTGGCGTTTCCATAAAATTTCCAAAGCAGCATTTTTCAAAATGCACGAAAGAGATTTACAATAAGAGCATTCCACCATGTGGATACGATATGAATCATCCAAGTACACAAACTTCATCAAATAAGCTAAACTTCCTGAAATGCCACAATTAAAATGATGTATTTATTATTATCATGGACCAAGGTGCAGCCTTCATAGACGAGTTTAGTCTGTGATGGAAGCTGTGTCGAGTTCCCGCTGTCCTGATCTCAATGAGGAGCTTGGCGGCAGGACAGTAAGCTCTGGATTTTGTTAAGATCATTAGGGAGTAGCAAGCCCTTTAGCAGTGGCAGAGCGCAGTGGATGGGTTGTAGAATTGGCCCTAGCCCTTAGCCGCATGGTAGGCAAGTACAGGCGTCTTGAATCAGATTCTAGCAACCACCACTAGCAACTGGTAGACATCAGCTCCCACGCTCTGTGAGGTTTAATTGCTGTTTTTGTCAATGGAGTCTGGTCGATCAGAAAACATCAATAAAATGTCTGTTTCTGGTTAAATTGACAGGATTTTACACCTCAACAGGGTTATCTCTGTGGGGATTCTAACCAGGATGCAGTCAGACAATGAAAATAAAAATCTGAACCTCCCAGTGGTAAAAAGAAGCACGCTGGTGGACTTCCTTTGACAGGCACATTTACGTGAGAGGCAGGGCAGGATGCGAAGGTCTTTTCCCACTGGATATGTGTCCGCTGCATAACGTCTCCGTCACGCCAGCGTAGGGGATACGTTTCACTTTAGTCTCTGTTAACTTCCAGTAGGTCTGCTGCGCTGCGTGTCTTCTCCGTCCAGCTCCGGCAGTCCAGAGCCCTCCGGAACAGATACGCAGGACTTCTATATATCTGGCGGATGCCGGAGCACGACGCAGCAATTCAGCTGAATTTTGCACCGAGCACCCTTTGAGTTACAATCTCCAACAGAAAGTTACCATCTCCTTAAAAGTGTGCAGACATATTTGTCAATACTATACAATTCACCTATCAGTAAGTATTTATTGTATTATCAAAGCATTATTATAGAAAAAAATAAAAAATAAAAAAATAATCTCTCTGGCACTCGTTAATACCCTTTGCTGTTAAGATCTGTACATCGTTGCTTGTCTAAGTCGCAGCCACAACTCCACTCTTTTAATTCAGATGCACACTGAGGCTCACACTCACTAAAGACATGTGCTTAAATCACAACAAAGGAATGGCATGCTATTCACTGAGTGTACACAGCAAGTGGAAAGTGTTCCTTGTCGTGCCGTCCGCACACCCCCATTATAACATGACCGCATGCAAATGTAATTCTTTTGCCCACTGAGCATGTATTTAGAGGTGAGGCCATTCTCAATCAACTCCCCCTGAATTACTGCTGAAGGTTTTCCACGGAGACATGAAAACATTATGCAAAGAGTTCAGTTATGCAGAATAGTTGCTTTCAGGCATGTGAAGGAAGGCTTTTTTTTACCCTGGAACACCCCCTATGCAAATTGCGCTTTGGGGCACAAAGGTGCTAGCCTCGGTGGATTAGCCTTAAAGTGGAGGCATACATTCTGTGCCCGATATCATTGATAAATGGGCCCCGCGATCTGCAATCTTGGCCATGCAGCCAAGTCGCAGGATTCATGCAGAGCTCCCATGCGGTGCGTCTGGAGAATTTGCTCCTGGGGTTCTTTTGTCATATGCTATTAGCTGTCCAATGAATATATTTGTTGTGTTTGTACAACGACATTCTAAGCCTCTTTTTTGTTTGTTAGTCAGCATTTTTTTACCTGGCCCAGCGCTACCCCGCTGTGCCCTCTGCTCGATACACACCCCATTTCTGCTTTTACTCCATTCACACTTTGTGTCACACTCCTGCTGCTCTCTTCTCTCTATTTATTTTGATGTGCCAGCCGCCCCAAAGTAAGCAGTCTTTAAACACTTCAATCTGTTAAAAAAGGCATCATGAAACTTTTTTTTGTCTCCTTAGAGAAATTACTTCTGGATAATTGGAGACGTTTACCTTCGCATTTCTCCGTGCGTTTGGTCTGTAGTAATTCTTCTTCGCTTTATTGTCAATATGCTCTTCTTTTCCCCAAACTGCTCTTCATATCATTTCTGTTTGCCTCTTTGCCACAGTTTGAACTTATCCCAGTGAAGTGTCTGTTTCTGGCCACAAACTTAGCTTCCCTCTCCCTGGACGTGTTTGGAAAGGCCAAGTTGAGGACACGGATGCACCAGCAGCGTATTCTATTCCGTCTTTCTCTCTGAGTGAGCAAAGTGCTCTCCCCGGGGTAGCCTCTCTTTGCACTTTCTCCTCGACGTGCAGGAGCGGTGATGGCCCGTTGCGCCATATCTGTGTCATTTCCTTCGACTCATTCCGAAGAGACTCGATATGAGGAAACTGTCAGCAGAGAGGGGCTTTTCCAGAGTTATGTCACACAGCGGTATTCCAACGACAGGCTGACTGATGAAAAGTTCCACGCAGCCCCAGAAGTTACAGCTTTTTCCCCCAAGACTCGTTCTGTCGTGCATTTATCATAAGCTTTAGTACCTCTGATGGAAAGTTTAGACTGTTTTCTTTTTGTGCAAAGATACTGAAGTAATTCTCGAAAACGACAGACCTTCTTCCCAGCAGCCATATTGGCATGAGGTACAAGGTCAACACAGGTTTAATTAATGACAAATAGTGAAGGCTCCGTTCCATTCAGTGTAGCAGGGACTTTCAAGTGAGCCAACATGCGCCATAGCAGCACCTTGACTCTGGTTGAAATGGATGGAACAGAATCCTTATTGGTATCCTTGGTGACAACCATGTTTAGCCTACTGTTTGATGTCAAAATGGCCGCTTTGAAAAAAGGTCGTCTGAGCCCTCGCACCCTCCACCACGCTCTCTGGTGCATTCCCCCGGCAGGTCGAAACTGTCACACCAGGATTTTGACACTCCCTATATGGCAACACACATGGGGAGATGCTAGCGATGATGATGATAATGACAGCAGCAGTGGGGAAGACAATAATGAAAATGATGATCGTGTGCAAGAATAGGAGGACCGGTGGTGGTGCTGATAAACTGTCATTCCAGAGAATATTCGCGTTTTAATTATGGTAATGAACTTTTTTTCCCATTATCATTAGCAGTGGGATGCTGTCATTAATGTCATTTGTGATTGACTGCGCTGTATTTACCTAATTTTTTTTTTTTTTTTGACTCGCTGGAAATATTTTTTTGCCACCATTCATCACACGGGGGATTTACTGAGAGATATATCTCAGCAGCAAGATGGAAAGAAAGGCAGAGACAAATCCCTGTTCAGGGCCGTCTTCCAAACCCTTTTTAAAAAAAAAATCCCTTAAATGAGGCATTTATCAACAATTGATTTACACAGGACACATTTCCGGGCACATGTGAAAACCTGATACACGCGATAGAAGACTGGAGGTGCACCGAAGCCAAGGATTTCGTGAATTATTGTATGTATTTCTTTATTCTGTCAGTGCATTTAGATTAACATTAATGCTGCGGCTCCCTGCCCGCTCTCCCTCCCAACCCGGGGGTCAATGCCTATCGCAGGAGCAGTATCGAGCGTAATTACCTCGGCTGAAAGCTCTGAAGTCTCACATTCAGAGCTGCTGCACGGCTTCAGGTCAGCGCTGTTCTGCAAACCATTGTGCAAATCCAAAGAGAGGAATGCTTTGGCATGAGAAAAGAACTTGCGCGGCCTTGTACTTGTGAGAACAATGCATTCAGAAGTTTGTCGTCTGAGAACCACCAGATCTAGCCATCAACCTCATTTTCACTTTTTCCCAAGAAGCTGTGATTGTGGCAGTCACTTTAATCAGAGCTGCCACCGCTGAAAAGACACTAATTAAAGCGATCAGTGATTGAAAAAAAATACAAGTTTAATAGACACCACTTGATTATGGACCAAACAGTCTGTGAACCCCGTGGTTCCTTTCTTCACAGTGTCACCGCTCTCTTTTGATTATGTAAGAGCTGTACCACAGAGGAGGCCGAATGCCCTACGCCGTGCCTCCACAACACTTTATTGACAGTGAGACTAAAGTATAACAGCGGAGACTTTTATCATTTAGTGCGATACCGAGCCACAACCGAGAACTTTTGTTTTTTCTCACCCAGGCCTGTGGGGTAAGAAAAACATTCCTTTGAGGCAGACTCTTCCGTCTTCGGGAAGTCTATTGATTCCAAGAGTCTAAAAGCAGTTTGACGTGGTGCAAGATTTACAGCCCCCATCCCGCCTGACTTATCTCTGAATCCGGCGCTTGTTAATCCAGCATATGGAGCGCGGTGAGGGAGTGATAAATGTTGTGTTTGTATGCTGCGAGGAGAAAACAGAGGGAGAGATCACAGGATACGAGAAACAAGACGCTCTATCACAGCCAGGACAAAAGAGGCAGAACCTGAGGGACGTGTTTTTTCGTGGCGCGCGAGCCTGCTGCCTGCGACGGTCCCGCCGCCGACGAGGAGGTGTGCGAGCGGCTGAGTTCACTGCTAAAAACGCTGAGTGTGCGAGTTCATTCCGTTTTTAACTGATACAAATTGTATGCGACGGCTTAAGAACTTCCCCGTGCTATGAAGTTTTTTTGTTTGTTTGCCGAAGTGCATGCGTGTCTGTGTTAATATCCATATGTTCTGGTTTGACATTACAGTCATATAACATTCAGGTCTTGAGCATGTGTCCCACTGTCAGCAACAGGGAAACACAATAGAAACGAACAAGTGTGAGAGGACTTATTTGATGCAGGAGAACAGCCGCCTCCCCCCCCCCCCGTTGTTGTCAAAATGCGCCAGGTGTCTTGGTTTGGTAGCTGGTGGAGAAAACCGAGGCCCTGAGACACCAACTCCCCCCCCAATCACCATAATTTTTTTGGGGGGGGAAACATAATCAATGTACTTAACCTTTGTTTCCACCTCATTACAGAAACCAAAGAGACACGATGCCGTTTTTTTTTTTTTCTTTGCCCGTGACACACAAGCTGGCACTCGAAGGGAAATCAGCCTCGTATGATTTGGCAACGAGAGAGTGATGAGAGGCGGAGTGAGGAGAGACGTGGGGGAGGGAGAGCGAGCGAAATAGAAGAAAGAGATTGATCTTCGAGTGGGTGGAAATGTCAGTGTGCTCCCGGCTATGCATTTTATTCCACATGTGGAGGACGCCTCTCGTGCTCTTTTTCACACTTGTGAAATGCTCTCTAATGCTCTAAATGCTCTCCCAGACCTCACCTCACGAGCACCTCCAGTGTGTCTGTCTCCCCTTTCTGGCTTCCTGTTTCCGTCCCTCCCTCTGCTGTTTGTCTTCTCTGCGCACGTCACTCACACACATGCGGTGCGCACCGCTACTCCCTCGAGAGCTTACAGTGTTGCACATCTCCTCGCAATACAAATCCGAGCGATGAAGCTAAGTCCACAAAATGTTGGGTTTTTTTTTTTCTCTCTGGTAGTGCCATTTTGGTGACGCTTTTGCTCGTCTTTTCACAAGTAAATCTCTGGCACCTTCCGTTCATTGCCACCACCCCTTGTGACTCCTTTACATTGTGTTACCTCTCTCCTTATTGACTCGCCTTCTCTCCAATTTTACTTCTCTCAGTTCTCTCCAGAGGAAGCCAGAGCGTCGCCCTTAATTGACTGGTTTTGTCAAACTCCCACATCCACTCTTCAAGGAGAGGAGACGTGTGTGTGTGCGCGTGTGTGCAAATGAATCGGTGCGTTTATAGTAGCGTCCCTGTGCGTGCGTGTGTGTGTGTGTGCACGTATGCAATTAGGTTCATCTAAGCTTCCGCCAGGCGCGTTAGCTAGCCCACCCAAGAAGGCCAGGATTTGCAGAGAATTATTATAATCAGTCATAAGGCAAAGACACTTCTGAGGCAGGCATGCGTTTCCTATTCCAACGCCCCACCACTGAGCAGCATGGGAGCCCACCAATTACAGTAAGCCCCCTCAGCTCAGCTCGGCGTACACTCAGTCCGGTCTCATTGTCGAGGAGCGGTTCTTCCGGGCTTCAACCAACAATCAGCCCCCATCTATACGTATACAGAATGCAGCAGACACACCTGGAAGCACGATGTTTGTTCTCTGCTCAGGCTCGTTGGTTGTGGCCGGATATTCATTGGTGTGTAAGCTCCGTGGAGAGCATGTAGATCCCTCTGTCTGCCTTCAGGAAAACCTGATCTCTTCCTGGGACGGATCCACATGGAAAAGCTTTGGCGACGTCTTGTTAAAGCCATATTTGATAGTGAAATAATGAAATCACCATGTCTTATTTCCTGATTAGTTCTCTGCCAACAAGGCGCCTGAATCTATCTCACATGAAACAAAGCTATTATGCAAGCCTGTCTTGCGTAATTTCTTATTTTGGTGCTTTAGAAAGAACCCAATAAGAGGGCACGCTCATGCGGAAGATTTTGCCTCTCTACTTTGATTACAGAGCTGGCAGGTTGCAGACAGAACCTAATATGCATTTTCTGCTGTGGGATCAGTGCGTGCCTGCAGGCCAAGCTTAGTGCCAGATGCACTGGCCCCTGTGACAATCTTCCTAATCTGATTAATCTCTATCCACACATCTCATATGTAGTGTGTATGTGCAGTGATAGTCCTTGCAAGCACGTGTGCCCAAAGTGTGATCGTCATTGATTGGATGGAGAGATTTGTTAAGCAAAGATTTAGAGACGTTAATTGTGGATTTGTGTGCATCTGAGTGCGCATGCAGGTCTTAAGTATAGATGAGTGCATATGTAAGGGCATTTGCATACACCAGTGGATGCATGTGCAGATGTGTGTGTGTTGAAAAAGGGAATATTCCCTCCAAATTACAGCACAGGTCATAGAGGCATTGAGGCTTGAGTGTCATCAGTCTGAGCAAACATGGATAATTATGGCTCGCATTTTGCTCCGGTAAAGAAATGACGATTGAGAAACAGGACTCCTCTCAGAGAGGAAATGGTATCATTAACACCACATGAGGACGTGTCTTACCATCAGAGACGTTTGTCTCTTAGCTAATTACAAAGATGGTGCTGCAAACGCATGCCTATTTTTAATGTAAGCCTGAAAAATTGATAAAGAGGTGACGATATCATCGTCACATGAGTAGCTGAGGGTAGATGCCCTGAACGCCTCACAGTGAAGATGTCATTGTGTTTGTCCATTCACCTGTGCGTTTCTGTGTCTGCCTTAGAGTGCACTTATCGATTTTGTCATTATAATTTTTTCTCAAAACAGAATGGAGAAAGGTTGGCTTCCTCTGTGCACCAAGCTGTGTTTTTGAGTGGTACTGTGCCTTTATTTGTGTTCCCGCGTGTACCCCTGTGGTGTGCATTGGAGTGTTGATAAGAAGGGCCACGCACTGGCTAAGTCATTAACACAAGCAATAAGTTGCTGGGCTTAAATCCCAGCAGTGGCCCGCTCTGTGCAGTTTGCGTTCTGTCTGGGTGTTGCAATCGACTTCTATTTTCCCCCGTAGTACCTGGCACCCTTTGAAGGTTGCAGTTCCTGTCAGCAACAACAGAAGCACATTGTGTTGGTGCGAATTAATGAACGAATGTTGTCGTTCCACATTGTACAACGTAAATGGAACTATAATGCTCTAACCCAATCGCCGGAAAACTTGTTAGCTCAGTGTGTTTCTACAAAACTTCGGCTAAGTTAAAGCTTTATGTTTCTTCTTTACATTTGTCTAGGTCAGGGGTCGGCAACCCGCGGCTCTAGAGCCGCATGCGACTCTTTAGCGCCCCCCAAGTCTTCAAAAATATATGAAAATGGATGGGGGGATATATTTTTTGTTTTAATATGGTTTCTGTAGGAGGACAGACATTCTTAACGTTTTCCAATGTTGTAAAAATGTGCATAATAAATATTACATTTCAACATTTCTGTCAGCGAAGATTTGCGTCATAGCCTGCGACACACGTTTCAGCGCGGCGCCGTGCCAGGCAGGTGGCTGTTGTAAACAAACCGGCGGGTGTGTCAAGGGCCATGGATCCCAAAGGGAAAAAAGAGAAAGATAGCTGATGAGAACAGAGGATTCAAGGAATAATGGACCAAATCATTTGCTTTCATTGCCAATGCGGAAGGATTGCCTGCATGTTTGCTTTGTAATGAGAAGTTGTCGAACAACAAAAAGAGTAATTTGGAAAGACATTTCCAGGGAAGGCATGCTAAATTTGCAGCCGACTACCCAGTTGGGAGTGAGAGAGAAAGTGCGATTGCAGTACTTCTGGAGAAATTAGAGGAGCGCGAAGGTAGATTTAAGAAGTGGATTGCATCTCCAAACTCCACTACTGCTGCAAGTTTTGTTGCAACCCGAGAGATAACAAAGCGTGGAAAACCGTTCGCGGATGGTGATTACATGAAGGATTCATTCATCAAAATATCAGAGCACCTATTTTCAGACTTCAAAAACAGAACCGAGATAATCCAGAAAATTAAAGACATGCCTCTCTCCGCAAAGACGTTGAAAGAAAGGCCCATTAAAATGGCAGGCGACATCACCAATCGGCAAATCAAGGACATTAATTCAGCTCCAGCGTACTCAATTGCCTGTGATGAGTCGTGTGATGTGATCGATATCGAACAGACAGCGCTGTTATGCAGGTATGTGAACTCTGATGGGCCGCAAGAAGAAATGATCGAATTAATACCACTGAAAGGCCAAACGGGGGGAGGACATCTGTGAGGCTGTGCTGAAGTGTTTAAATGACAAAGGAATAAACACCAACCACCCGATTTCACTGGCTACAGATGGGGCACCCAATATGAGAGGGTCGCAAACTGTCTTTACTGTATTTCTATAATTTCGTCAATGCAACAAAACATAATACATTAATATTGCAATGGAAGTTAAACTTAAAGCACCAAATATCGTACAGCAGAGTAGTCACGTGGTGTGTCATTCTCTCCAGGATGCGCTGCAGGGAAAATAAACATTTAATCATGACTGCTCATTATGTATTTGTAGCCTACTTAGTCATTTTGATAGTAGGCTAATATAGCTAATATACACTTACAGCCTGTGTTGCCTTCATATAAGGCTTATATAAGGCTTTTAAATTTTTGCGGCTCCAGACAGATTTGTTTTTTGTTTTTTTGGTCCAATATGGCTCTTTGAACATTTTGGGTTGCCGACCCCTGGTCTAGGTTCAATTTTGTATCTCTCTATGCACGATGCTGAGCTTATGCTCTGGTTAGGCTTGGGAACAAAAAACACTCGGTTATGGTTAAGAAAACTTTGCGTTTTGGCTTGAAATACCTTCTTTCGGTCGCCACGAGCACATCTCAGGGGCCTCCTTAAAAGGACCCGGTTCCATCGCCACAAACACGCCGGCAATGTCCCGACTTTCTGTGAAGGGATTTCTGTCTGTAGACGGCCTGACTTCCAATGAGTAACATGTGGTTTTTATCGCAATTATCCGAGCTGGAAAGTTCTTCTTAGAAACATCCAATAGTTTCACAATTGCAAATGCTTTCATGGAGACTTGCCTCGAACTGCGGTCACCCATATGGCAGCAACATTATGTTGGAGTGATTGGGTGCATTTGTTGCTTCAACGCTGTGTATAGATTCACCTTTCTATAATACTCAAGACACCATCAGTCCTCGGTATAACCTTTGGCCAATAAATGGTTTCATGTATCATTCCCTGTGATAAAAACTTGTATTATATATAAAAAAAAGAAAGATCAGCACATCAAAATAAAAAGCTGTTTGGGGGCAGAAATCCTCTTTAGTTTAATTGATTCCAATAGGAGAGCAGTTCTTCATCTTTATCCTGCCCTGGGAGATCATTTTCAGACAATCTCATTATCCTGGCTCGTATTTCCAAGCACGCCTAGGTTCGGGTACAAATTGTCCTTTCATCTTTTGCTGTGCTGCTCAACTAGCTCTCGCCACCATAAGGGGAGTGGGAAGTTCAACAATTCATCAAAGTTTTTTATCAATTCCCTTCATATCACTTCTTAATTGAGTCCTGCCGCCTCAGTGAACTGAGGCCAGCTCAGGATACAGCGGAATCAAATTGAGTGGACAGCCTACCCTGCACGGAGACGTGCAGAGTGTTGAGGAAATGAAACTCTGTATGACTATTGTGCACCCCAAGAAAAAAAAAATCCTGAGCTGAACTTCTATAAACTGCCCAAAACTGACGCTGAGCAGTAGCTCATGTTTAACTACGGGCCAAACCAGGCCTGCTGGGGCTTATTCATTATTCAGCCACGACTTAAACTCAGTTCCCCTGTCCCAAACATCGAATTTCCCTCGTTCTTTTAGCATGCTGTTGCCAGTGGAAATCAAGATCCAGCTGGCCTGCAGCTTCAAATAAACTAATGGTGTTTTTTGATCCGTAAACATCGTGCACCGGCCATCTGGCAAAACCCCACTTGGCCATGTTGAAGTTTACACAGTGAGAATTGTAAGCGACTGTAGTGTGAAATGTTGTCATATTCGACTGTCGGATCTTGTAGTTCCTTTAGCACAGCTGTTCTTGAGAGCAGGTTTATTCATTTCAAAGAACCGAATATTAAAATGTACAGAAGAGCTAACGCTAGACATCAGGCTCCTGTCCCCTGCTGGTGTTTGTTGAGGGCAGCGATGGAGACTTTGGCCAAATTTTGCAACCAGCAAATAAAAGTGTGTTTCAGCGACATGGATGCCTTTATGTAATATCTTATATGTACATTTCTACATGTGGAATTTACATTTGCACCTATGAATAACATGCTTCATATATGATGGGATTTTTTAAAAATGTACATCCGGAAACCAACTATGGCCCACATATTTTCCATGTGAAATTAATGTAAATGAACGAAATAACGTGAACATGCGTATTCGCAAAACGTGTATAATTATTGTTGTATAAATGTCTCCACTGTGGTGATACAGATGACGTTTGACCTCTACAGGCTGAGCTCTAGCTGGAGGCTAGGCAAACTAGTCTCAGTCTGCCATCCAGCAGGTTTACTGGAACATTATTATACTTATCACACACACACACACACACACACACCACCATCACCACCACCATTGCCCGGGTCCTAGATTATAGTGACCTACATGTGGTAGATATTATTGAACTAGGTTGCTGCTAATCAACTGCATCCCCATAAGCATTGTTAAATGTGTGTGTGTGTGTGTGTGTGGGTGTGTGTGTGTGTGTGGGCACATGTGCCGAACAGATAGGATTGATTGGATGCATATTGGTTGGTTGGCTTGTGGATGTGTTGTTGTGGATGCTATTATATGTGTGTGTGTGTGTTTCTGTTAACAGCGCAGTGTCATTGTGCAGCACTATAAAACTAACTATGGCTAACAAGCATGACAGCAAATGAAAATACGCGACTGACACAAGCTTTCTGGGAATGCCATCCCCTCCAGAAGATTAAAATATTAAACTTCCTTAGTGCTGGCTTCTCCAGACGTTAATCTGGATTCTCGCCATGTAGTCAGCAGCCCCACGTTCAGTAACCCATGCACTGACCTACACATACACACACACACACACACACACACACACGGACATATTCATGCATACATGTACTATACTGTATGGTATGTGGCAGCAAAGCTCCAGTGGCACTGTAGAAATAGATCACAGTGCGGCTGGTGTTACAGCGACTGAAAACTCATTACTGCTGGCCTAGATATTCACATTTACAGCCTTTTCCTCCAGTGTCATGCACACACACACACACTTAAGCCCCGCATGAAAAAACGTGTACAGTATATGCACAGATCTACTGTAAGTTCTCGCGCACAAGCTCCTTCCCAGGCACCAGATATAAGAACATTACATCCCATATAAACCATATCGCCTCTTCTGATGCAATTAAACATGCCATTTTCCCCCCAGCCTGCTGCTGTTAGGCACTAATAAAAGGCTAATGGTCCGCTGCTGCCTGAGTGGCTTGCAGAGCCTCTTCACGCTCTGAATCTTGTTTTCCGTGAGCTGTAATTGTTTTGACATTGTGGTTGTATGACAGAGCGGTTGTCAGCATGCATGATAAATTGAAATTCACAGGAATACATTGCGCTGTGGAGAGATGGAACGCGCTGCATGCCAGTGTAGTTATAGAGAGGAGGACGTATGGAAGAAAGAGTGAGCTGTCAAAACCTCACCGCGGTAGTTATCGTGAGCTTTTGACTGAGGGAGGATTCATTCACTCAGCCATTTGACGCTGTCAGACAACACATTTCTCTCGACTCAGCCTCCCTTTGCATCCCTGCGCTCCCTTCTGCTTGCTCTGTTTTTTCTAAGTTGCTATGAAGAGGCTAACTTTTTATGGAACTCAGATTACTAAGAAATCATGGTTGTGAGAAGAGGGTGCTGTTCGTGTGTGCTCTGATTTGTGCTCTGAGTAAACACTGCTTCCGGGAATCTAAAAGGGTGACCGAGAAGTTGCAACTTCTGCAGCACTCAAGTGTTCATAAAATAAACTAGGGTTGGGTACTGTTCACATGTGTCACTGGAACATTGAATTCAGTACATGTACACAAGGGTACCTTTTTTCTTGGTGCACTACTTTAAAATACCAAGTAGCCAAATAGCATTGCTGTGTAAAGCCTTGAAGCTGCTAGTCCGTGCACTTCTCTTAACCTGGATGTCTGGACTAAAACGAAGAAACTGATAGTATCAGCACAGTACTGGACTCAATAAATATAGAAATAACTGTCAAAGGAAGGAACAGAAAGAAGAAGAGGAACCACCAACATCATACTGTAATACATCCCCCATAAAAAGTGGGCAATTCACGTACATGGGTTTCATACTAAGGTCACATATTGTTTTAAAGTACAGCCGGCTGCTGCGGGGGGACCTGTCTCTCGGGCTATCAAACGCTTTTAGATATGTTTCATGTTTCCTCAGGTAAGACCTCATATTGCAGCATCTGTAACATTTACTGTAAAGGCTTTCTCTCAGGTAGCAAGATTTGACACCAGTTTATTTAGCATGAATCAGAACCCAGGATTGCCAACGTAATGCGGTTGGTACCTTTAAAAGTACTGAGTTTGTTACTCAGTCGCCTTTTAAAGGAAAAGTAGGTTCTTTGACATCAGCATTAGTTTTGGACTGAGTGCAGCACACATGAACACTTTTGAGAAGACTGTAGATCTTTGACATGTAGTAAACATAAAAAAAAAATAGTATGTGAAGCAGACAGTTGATCATCATCCAAATAACAATCTAATGAACAGATTTTACCATGCAATACAACTCATCAAATATAATGAACTATCTTTTTTTTTTAACAAACTTCCATTGCCTGTTTGTTTCGCCACAATCACTGGTGGATCCTCATTTATTCAAGAGCACATGTCCTCACAATCTGACATATAAGATGCTAGATGCTATAAGACGGACTGCTGATTAACTTTTCTGCATATTTTTTCGCTGTCATCAACTAATTCACCTTAATTGACAAAGCCCCGTCAAGGCGTAACTCAGCGCTGATTATTTCTTACCTTTGTGTCGGGCGTTATGTGTTTTCCCTCCGTGTGCCTTAATATCTCAGGATGTGCTGTGCCTCGAAGAGAACAAAGTGTTAAGCCCTGCTGCGATATCTCCCCTAGCAACTGATTCAGTTTCAGACCCGATGCTTATCTCATGGTAAAGGTTGACTTAATTAGAGGATTAGTAACCTAGGAGGCGCACATACAGTACTGCTCAAAAGTTTGGAATCAGCTGTTATAATTGTGTTTTTTTTTTTTGTTCTTCTTTTCATCAATAATAGCTACTTTGACATTTAAACAGTCCCTTTAATGGAGATGTGAAACACATTTGTACTTGTATTTGAATGTCTTTGAAACATAACTGACTTTGGATAATGAATTAATATGAGTAACTTACATATATCTTTTTTCCTTCTGGCCTGTCTGCAGCCTGCAAGTTAGATTAAATAGAGCTAAACCTCAACTAGCCCTCTGTTTCTTATCTGATTATTTACCTCTACCGAGGAGGTTGCCGACCATGTCTGTTTGTTGGTTGACCAGTTTGTCAGCAGGGTTACACATGGAGGATGGCTCTGTGCCCAGAATAGACCAGTGCTATGGAATAATAGACTAGGAGGCATACCTCTACTGTACACTGAAACAGTAAGCTGTTCCTGTCTACATCTGCTTAGATTTCCATGCTAAGCTTCCAATTTATTTTACCGCCATCTGGTGATTTCTTAAATTCTAATTTGTTGCATTGTAGCCGTTGCTCAGAGGTATCTCTGTCTCTTTCTGCCCTTTCAGTTGTCAGTCTCATTGAGCTATTGTACAGCGTTTGCTCTCCAGGTACAAGGCACATTTTTATTCTTCCATCCACGATAGAAGGCCCATGCGCTCATTTACACTCACATCAAGTGCACTTTGACGGCGTATAAACTTTTTCTTATTTATATTTTTTTAGGTAGATTCATGTAAGAAAAGACCGGCACACCCCGTTTCCCAAATGTCGAGTAACAAATTTTCAGGTGCTGAAAGACTCTCTAATGAGCTCATTAGCCAGACGCTCCCGATGCTTTCAAAGTGTGAGATACAAGCAAATGAGAGCAGAGCACACATGGTAACTTTTTTTCTCCCCGTGTTGCGCATCATGCGGAGTGCTGGAAAGTTTTTTTTTTTTGTTTTTTTTTAGTGAGCAGTGAAGCTCGATATTTGCGGGCAAAGGAGGTTGTATAAATTCAAGCGTAAGAATAAACAACAATTAGAGGAAACTTTTGATTTCTAGCGCGCAGGGCACCGGGGAACGTACCGCTGTAGATTCAACTTTGCAAGTTCTGATTTAATAGGCATTCACACACACACATATTCGCCATATTCAGACACATGCAAACGTGCGCACATAAGGTTTGAACACTTAATCTTAAACCGCCCACCCTGTAATTACTGCATGAACTTCTGTTCTTGACAACAGAGGTGGAGTGAAGGAGCCTCTGAGACACATCTCTCCAAGTTGTTTTTTCACACTGAGGCGAGTGAAGTGGAGGGAGTTGATGAAGACGTGAAATGCCTCATTTGCACAGGCAGATGATGAGTGTTAACGTACTGAAATGCATATCTGTAGCTTTAACATAAAAGAGCCGGTTATGAGACAAGAGAGCTTCTTGGGGTCTTTTTTTCCGCAGTCTTCCTCAACACACCTGTACATCTCTGTCTCGCGCTTGGGTTGGCAACGCGCGCCGTGCCTTCCAAGAGCAATCCTAATTAGCTGCTGTTGTAAGTGTGCGCCGCTCCGTTTCATTCCAGCCGGAATGCCTTAGATAGTTCTTCTTTCGACTGTGGCACCGTGTGATGCGGCTCAGGTTGATCTCAGAGAAAAACAATATCGAACATCTTGCCGAGACGGAGTTCGCTGCTTCAAAGAATCCTTGGAAGGGAAAAAATGAAAAAAAAAAAAAAAAGCTGAAGATTTGCAAAAAATAGCTACAGTATAAAGCTCCCCCCAGCCTTCTTATAAGCATATGTGCAGGTGTTCGGTGCAAGTGCTTGCTAAGTTCTGCTGTCTTACCCGATGTGTGCTGCTCCACTGAACTGCTGAGGGTCCTCTCTCTGGTGGATTAGGTTCTATGAAAAGATATCACAACGCTAATGTTTTGAGGATCTTGTTGTTGTTATGTTTGGCGGAAATATGCGTTTCAAGTCACCTCACTCCATTCAGCAAACCATAGATAACAACATCGAGGTAATTATGAATGGCACTACCATTATCCCCTTTGTGAAAGAAGTTAGGCACACAAGATTTTAATAGAGGACAGCAGAGATGTGCTGAATGTGTGAGGCTATTGTCTAATTGCTTGAATACCGTTAACAATTCTATTCCTAAAACGTATTTTTCAGCCTCCGTTGACGGTTTCTACACACATGGGCGCTGAAACCACTGGTGCTAAAGGGACTGCTGCATCCCTTGTAAGGAGGCCTTATAAAAACCATGAACTGATTAAAAAAGTGTGATGCAGGGAGATAGTGAGAAAGAGGGTGAGCTCATATAGAGTGTGCAAATAATAACCCCAAAGTTTTCCACAGGATACAAAAAACTTCACCAAGCCAGAAGTCAAGTGCACAAACTGTGCAGCACATTGGAGTCTCTGTTCAGCTGTGGCAAACAAGCAGATGTTATACACGCTCGTCCCCTCTGTGAAAGTCGATGTGGACAGTTTTTCACAAGGTTAATTAAGCTTCTCCTAACTTGACAACTCACAAAAACAGCAATGTTTTTTTAAGCAAGTCTGGGGAATTTTTGTCGCTCCTCCGTCTCCCACTGTAGATGAAAATGCTGCTTTGACCCATGGTATTGGCGTTCAAGTTTGCCATCTGCTATAGTGAGAACTGCTGTTATCAACCCTTAGATTTGCGCAATCCTGACCATTCAAATTAGCACAAATAAACAAGAATGTCACCCACAATAATTTCATTATATAGACTGACCGTTGCATAAAGTCCGTATCGTATACCTTGTTTTTTGCATTCATTCAACCACATTTTTTAGAGTTTCTCCAGTGTCTCAACAGCTACCCAGTGCTTTTCTTACATTTATTTTCCTCAGCCTGCAAAGAAAATCATTCAACGCTCAAAGATGCAACTGATATAATCAATGAAGACATGAGTGATTGTGAAGGGTGTGCGAGCCCCCGAGGGCGGCGGCGGTAATGAAACGAGTCGCGGGAGAGATGGCGGATGAATTGGTTTGTGACACATCTAATGGTGTCATTGACGATCTTGACTTCATCCCCCTGATTGGCTGCGTGCGTACGCTCATAACTCGGTATCTCTCTCTCTGTCTCGCGCACAAACATGGCCCATTTCTCTTGAACTTATTAAACCGTGACGGCTCGGCTTTTAAAACCCATCTCTTGCTTGCATGAAGTGAACGTTGCGTCACGTGGAAAGTCAGCGTGACACGCGTCATAGCTGGGGACATCGCTAAGCATCACTAACAACCTTCCGATTCGAATCCAATTAGTTTCCATCTTAAGTGGCTCTTCCTCCTCGGGTTTTGTCATTTCTGATAGCCATGCCAACATTACAGATCGTTTTTGTAAGAAGTGCTCAACGACTGTTTACTTTTCCAATGCCGAAAATCGGCTCATCGGATGGGAGACGGAGAGCATTAGAGAGCCACTGGACTTAACAAGTAGACTGCATTCAACAGTCCACAGGATCAACTTGAGATGAAGTATTCGGCTTTTCTTACTCTGGCTGATGCAGCTTTTAAATATTCATCTGAGGAGCGTTAGAGTCTCTGATTGCAGGGAGAATGGTGCAGGGTGTTTGGCTTTTCTTGTCACGTCTATGAGGTCTGGTTTATCGTCCGCATCCGAGTAACAGCAAAATTCATGTCAGTTAAAGCTCAATCTTATTGTTTCACTCTGTGGGCAACTGCAACGTGCGTAGCTATTTACTGTGCCTGACATGAGCTTGAGATTATTTTCAGCCGACTTAGAAGAAGAAGAAGAAGAAGAAGAAATACTCCAATAATGCCCTTAAGGAATTTATTTTTCCTTCACTTCGTTGTAACTTTTACACCCACAGGCCTGAAAAATCCACGCAGATGCACAAAAAGGACTTACATGCATCGATTTATGGAGAGGTGCCAGAGCAAAGGGGGCTGCCCTCTCACCGGACGCCCCTCCAGCTCGTCCACACTCCATACCAGACTGGTCCGTGCTGGTCAAACCCCCCACACTGCTAATTTTTCCAACTAGAACATGTAATACTGCTGCTGTTACACTTCTGTCTCTCCAACATTTACAACCGGCCCTGCAGCTGCAGGTACAACCATCACCATGTTCTGCACAGGCTTCTCTGCTGTGTGTCCTTGCATTTTATCCAGGTCTGCCTTCGCACACATAGGGGGGATTGTGCAGCTATTGATCCACATTTTATTGCTTTATAACCGGCCCTCCTATAATGTGCCGCGTTGTGCTTTTCACTAATGCACCCCCTATGCAGGAGAGTGTGGCACAGTGTACACGCAGCTAACCCCAGGGTAGAGTTATGCAGCAATCTGAGACGGATAAAGCATTGTTCAAGGTAGTGGTTTGTTTGTCTGTTTGTGGAGTGGTAATAATCTTATTGCTTACACATCAGGTTCATATTAAGGATAAAAAGCTTGAGCAGAAGAGATGTACCAAAGGTTAGAAAAAGTTGAGTAGGATGCAGAAAGGCCGACTAAAATATAAAAGTTAAGCTCAACAATATCAACTCAGTCATTTAATCGAATACTGATGTTGTGAAGAACGCCCTCTCCCACCCACATTATTGGAAATGTCTTGAGAATTCAAAGGACACGGCAAGATCTTAGCCTACATTTCATAATAAAGAAGCTTTGCGCCAGAATCAAGCAGGATGATCGTGACATAATTCTAAATGCAGGGGTCCTTAAAGGTAAATGTTAGTTATGCAGTGATTAAGTGCAGTACTTATTCTAACTCTCTGCAGAGCTGCTCTTTGAAAAATCAGGGCAAGGGAAAGAGCTGACGCATCATATTTCCAGAATATTTAAACTGGTCAGTAGGACGCTAAGATGTGATAGCAGTCATTCAGTTTGGCGGAAGTTTGAGAAAACGAATGCTGAAACGAGCAGAGATGATGTTTGAATTGTTAGGATCATTCCAGTACGATCGCCGACAAGTTGTGTTGTATTTATACGAATGGACCAACATGTTCTCACTCCCAACTAGTCAAATTCAGCAGTTTTTTTTGCACATGAAATGTGCAAAGGTAGAACTATTAAATAATATGCAATATTGGGTTTAACTTAGCTAAATAAAGGCTCTGTCGTCATCTTAGCAACAATACATAATATGCAATGCCGGTTAAACTTTCAAAATGAAGTGTGCTGACAAACAGTTTGCACAGTATATCATGGTATAACTTTTGGACCGTTATTATCGCTGTAAAAAGGTTGTGGTTTGGTAAGGTTTAGGGTTAGGGTTAGGGTTAGGCAAAAATAGCATGCTTTGGCCTGAAAGAAATGATATGAGTGATGTAACTAATGTCACGTTACATACAATTTACGTTTGTTGACTTACTTGCATATAAATTAAAGAAATAAATCACTCCTGACTCTTGGTCACGAACAGGAGGTAAACCCCGGTCTTCAGAGGCAAATTCCAGTGAATGACCCATCCAGCCACCCCAGTCAACCCCTAACTCCGACTTTCTCGCTCTTGATATGACTGCATTAGAGGAGTGCTTCAACACGTGACACTAGATGGGCACCTACAGTGTCAAGCTGTCCATGGTCCATGGTAGGGCCACTGACCAGGCGGCTGTTCTTTTCAGAATGGAATGATGATCAGTGTAGATACTTGGAGTCAAGTTACCAAGTCGTGTCCTCCAATCAGAGCCTACAGGTAGATGCTAGGTGGAGGTGGGACTGATTTGAGAGCACCAATAATGGCTGGCAGTGCTAAATGGAAGCAGTTCAGCTCCAGCACTTGATAATAAAGTGACTTATTAAAGGAGTGGTTCAATATACACTATGTTTACACCTCTGCCTGAAGTAAAGGAACTTCAGCAATTGATTTTATTTATTTTTTTATCACCCATCCTGCTGATACAAATCACAATTAGACTTACTTTTATTTCAGTTAAATGTTTTGCACACTGTCAGGCTCACATTGCTCATTTAATCGCGGCTGCGATGCTCAATTTTACAACCCATGACCAGCACATAAAACCACAGGTGGCAAGGATCTAACAAGCGCCGTGATGGTCCCTCACTCATTCATTGTGATTTGTGGAGCTTGCCATTTGTAGAGCAGGATATTTCGGAGTAGCGCTCGTGTTATAACCGGTACCATGCGTGCGGTAAGCTAGGTCCGGAATCTCTTTACAATCTTCCCTTGCCACCCTCCTCCCCATCCCTCCATCCTTCCTCTTCCTCTCTCTGTGATCCCCCAGAGGGTGTTTCGAATATATGAAAATTGACTCTCAGTCTCTTCGAGCAGATGCTCTTTCTTGGCAACAGGAAGCGCTTCATTAGTTATTTAAATCAGACTAGCCCAGGACTGCATATCAGGCACTAAATTACTTTCATATATGTTAAAAGTAAAATAGAGTCATCACTGGAAAAACACAAACTCGGTGTCACTGATTCCCTCCGTCTCACTGTCCACAGATGCAGCTGTGTGTCGGGATGTATTCAGCTGATGCAATTTTTTTCATAACGTGGAAAATTATATGCCACCCATAGTCAGAGCTGAATTGAATTTGGATGGGTTCTATCTATATTCCAAGCAGCATAAACATTGGACAGTATGGTGTATGTAATTACCGCGTGTATTGTCGACAATGGCATCCCGATGTGCAGCCCCGTCGCAGAAACTGCATTTACGTCCGAATCTTGAATTTTACATAGAAACCAGTGCCCTTACAGGAGTGTCACCCATCATGATGATGTATTACCACAGGGGTTTGTGGGAAATGTGCATCAGAATACAAACAATATAGCGTTGTGTGTCTCAAACTGCCGCGTACACGCTGCATCATCCCGACCAGTAGAGACTGACAGGGTGGCCAATTACTTGTATTTAGAGGCCTTACTCGTGATACACTGGGGTGTTTCATTTTGCACCTTGGGGAGTGAGCGGGTACTTAGATGAGAAGAGAATAGATGTGTTTTGGCAGCTGATGAGACGAGTGGAGTTCCACATCAGACTGGGCTGGGAGCAGTAGGTGGATGGCACTTTAGGCAGGGGAGCCATGAGCACTAGTTCATGCATGTCAAAGCCAATCCTTCCGGGACTCAGAGGCTAGGAAAACAGGACACAGAGGTGTGATGAAACTCCCTCGCACTCTCTCTCGCATCTCTTCCCCTCCCTTCTCAGCCTCAACTTTTCAAAGCCATGCCATTTTCCATTCCACTTCCCGAACCATCAATTCCACCATCCTCTCTCCATTCTGTCTAATTGGACCACTCCCTCTCTCCGCTTCCAGTCCGCCGAGAAAAAGAACGCGGTCTGTATGTAGGCGCTAGTTCCGGCTCGCAATTTGTTGTGCGCAGTCCGCCGCCTTGCATTATGCGCTCCCACTTAGCACATCATTTGTAACAATTTGCTGCTTGTTTATATGGAAATCACTTTTCCAATTAGGCTAAACGGCAAACAGCCACGGCTGTCAATACTGCCGTCCCGGCTGGGTCCTGTGGGAGATCGGGCTGAGCTTTATGTCTTAATTCACCACTGTCGCCATGGCACCTGATGTCTTCTTATCGGCGCCTCTGTTGAGCCTTGAATGAATGAGTGTATATCCGCTGAGCATTCTCCTATCAAGGACAGTGTGCAGGCCGACATCCGGTTAGCTTGTTTAAGTGTCAAAGATATTATTGGACAAGTGGATAAATTAGAAGCTCTGCAAGATGAAATTTTCTTTGTTCATTGTCTACTGCCTTTTTTTCTCTCTCTCCACACGGCGTCATCTTCCACAAACGGATGACTAGGCTTAAAAAGCTAACGCTCTGAGAGATATGGCCTCTGCAATTATACTCCCTTCCCTCAGATTAGTCCGCCTGCCGTTCTGTAATCCTTGTGGGTTATTATGAGCGGAGGAGCCCGGTGGAGAGGTTTTCAGTGATCAATCTTAGACCATCATCTCTAATTTTCCACGGTCAGTGCTTCCATCCGGCCTGTCCTTGTCGCATGGCTGCGCCAGCCAATTACGGCCGTAACTATGTCAGCTTATTACAGGACAGGCGTGGCTCTTGCCGCCGTATTGACCTCATGCGATAGGCTCGGGCCTTCCAACCTCCAGGCTCCAATTAATTACCACCATGTCCTTGTTGAGCATGCAAACCTAGGGAGGGTTGAATAAATAACACAACCATTGTACCTGTCTTTTATTATTTTCCTTCCGCATGGGTTAGGTTTAATTAAACTTAACACATGCGTGAACACTGGAGCATTGTGACAGGTAATGAAGTCCAGATAATAGTTTATTTGGATCGGGATTAAAGTGGCAGATTCCTGGACTTGTTTCCCGCCCCGTCCCGGTGCACTGTACGCTGTCTCTCCGTATCTTCTCACAGGCCTAAAAAAGATAAGCAAACCAGAAAATTGACTTCCCCCAGTGTGCACAAGCGTGTTTACTGTTGGCTAATAAGGAGATTAGACATGTTTGAAGTGAATTTTCTGCCCCGCTTACAGTCTCCCACCTACATCAATTAAATGTTTAAATGTAGCACAGCACGGACCCCCCATTTTTTTTTTTTTTTGCCAAACGAAAAAAAAAAAAAAAAAAAAAAATGGGTTTGAGAATTAGCATGACAGATCTCTAATGAGAGCTAGACAGATTGCTGACCCGCAGGCTGAGCGGACCGCCAAATTAGGACACGCCGAGGAAGAGCGCGAACGGATGAGAGCGAGGAGAGAGACGTTATGGGTTTGTGCATATGAGTCCATGTATGTGTATGAGGAGTTCAGTGACACTCAACGAGGCTATTATTGATCGTACCGTTCTATCATTAGCTGAGGGCTGGCTTGTTGGGGTGTACAGTTGGCCGGTGCACTGGGTCAGTTCCTAGGCTGACCTAATTAGCACGTTCGGGTGTTATTACCATCACCGGCACAGAACAGTCATTATAATCAACCAGTGAGCAGGACTTTCTGAAAATCAAATATTATAATAAGAACCGAGAGATGTGACAAGCAAACTTTGAGTTCGTTTTCTTTTTGTATTTCGAGAGGTTACGGCATCAAGTGTGAGCGAGGAGCTAAATAAAATTGAGGTCAACGCTCCGCTCGTTGCACCACGTTAAAAGTAAAGTGAAAATGAAGTGAAAAACAAGCTCAAGTGGAACAGAGCATTGTGTAGCGGGAGACATTTTCTTTCACCTTCCCTCCTACAGTTTCAACACTTCTCCATTTGTCACTCCTTCTCATCCTCTTTCTGGCCCTGACATTGTGGTTTGTTTTTTTTTATTTGTGGGGGGGGGGTAAGTTTGGTAACTTAAGTGGCGAGGCGCAGAGCTCTCACGTTAACCCTTGCGCTCAGCCAGTCCTCGGACTCTGCTCGGAAATGATTTGAGACTGAAAGAAAAAGAGAGCGAGGATGAGAAAAACAAATAGTGAGAGTGGGATTAAAAAAAAAAGATGGAAAAAAAAAAAAAATGTATGTTGAACATGGTGTGTTCTCAGTCAATCGTAAATCAACAAGGCAGAATAGAGCTTGCCCTTCAAAATGACGCTGTTTGCTTACTTCCAAAATTGCAGGAGTCTCTTCGGCACATTGCTCGGCTCAGTGGACACTTATGTATACAATGGCAAATTTATAGTAACAATTTTGTGTCAGTGTGAGGGAGTACACATAATGAGTTGAAACTAGGCTGCTCGTTGACAACTCGAGCCGAGCAAGCAAAACAGGCAGGGCATGTTTACAGTACATGCTTCCAATAGCATTAAGAATACTGCACTAGTAGAGATTTGACAGCGGTGCCTCACTGGTTTAAAGTCACCTCTCAGCTGATGTGATGATTCAAGGGCTGGATGCATTACAAGTTGTCATTGTTTGACCGAAGCACTAGTACGGCCATGAATTGGAGAAAAAAGAGAACTATGATCTCAATTCATCAGCCCGGTAAAATATTGGTAAATCCTAGATTCAAATCTCAACCTGCCATACTGTATTGACTTTTTTTTTTCAATACTTGTCATATCACATTTACATTACATCTATATGCACTGACTTTTATGTTGGAGGGTCGCAGGAGATGGTAGTGCGGATCCAGCAATTTGTCAGAAGGCTGCCAAGCCATCCCTTGCCTTGTTTTAGCAATTGTGAGCATGAACACCACTGGTTATATTTAAGGAGACAACTTCCCAGTTGTGTTCCTGACAATAAGCCCTGAATATTTGTGACGGGACACTGCAACATCTCCAGCTATGTTGGCGGCAACAAAATCGGTTATTTGTTGAACAAGACAAGACAGGTATTTTGAGCCAGAACATGGTCTTTCCTAATGCTAACCAAGTGGTTTTTGAGGCGTAACACAACCACAGCATTGTCACAAAACTAAAAAAAAAAAAAAAAATGTCAAGCTAAAGTAGTGTAAAGCTCCAACATATCTGTTGAGTACATTGTCAAAATGTATTCTGCCCATTCGCTGCAATTCATCTCGGTCCACAAGTTCTCTCTCTATCATTTTTTTTCTCCTTGCTTTCTGCCACTCTGCCTCTTTCACAAGACCCTAACCTCCTTTGTCTGCACAGTCACCATCCTCGCTCACCGTTAACTGCCCCCCTTTTCTCTCCGTTTAGCCTTTCACCCCACTTTCTCCTTCCCCCGCTCATCACCTGCCTTTTCAGTTTGCCTGGGTCCCTTGTGTGTCCGTGGCATGTGAGGGGTGGGAGGGAGACGCAGGGACATTACTCGGCAGCATGAGGGATGGCGGAGCCTGAGCATTGTGTTGAGGAAAGGGATGGAGGTGTCAAAGCCCATTACTGACAGGGGCTAAGTGGTGCCACGCCGTCCCACTGTCTGACCATCTAAGCGCCAGGCTGGCCTCCACCCAAGTCATTTAAGTCTCTTGTCCCAGCTGTGAAATAAAAGGCCACATCACTAAGGGACAATTTGGGTCCATGTTCAATCACATTTATTGCTGCTGTATCACTGGCTCTTTGTTCTCGCTGCTGCTCGCAGCTGAGAGGATTACGAGGATGCCGATGGAAGGAAAACAACAAGAACTTTTTTCTTTGGAATCCATCCGATGCCTCGACTCGCTGCTCACCACCAAGTTCCATCTGTCATGTTAATCTTGAATGACGGCTTCAGTCTCTTCCTTGCGTGACTTCCTCCACGTTACGTATCATATAGTAGCAGTCAATCCCTCACGCACCCTTCGAGGCAGCAGCAGAAAAAAAAACAAGGTAAACAAAAGGGAGTCGTGGCCTATCAGCGCCAACCCCGAAGAATAATCGCTCCGGCTTGTTGCACCCACGCGAGGAGCGGTTGCGGAGTTTAGCCCCGGCCGTCAGCGCGGTGATTCTGCCTCATAATTGGTGGCCAGCTGATTATAGGCTGCTTGACCCCGGCTAGGATTCCTCTCCGCTGGGAACAGGAGGAGGAGGAGCAGGGGAAGGAAGGGACTAATTGTTGGCTGGAGTGTGGTTGTTGTGTTGGTGGATGAATGAGGCGATTAATATGCAAGAGGTGGAATGTCCTCCCCGCGCAAAGCTAGGAAGGAATAGCAGAGGGTCATTCGTGGGGGGGGGGCGAGTGTGTGTGTGTGTGTGTGTGTGTGTATGTTGAAAATGGCGCCAGTGAAAGAGGCCTTGGAGACACAAAGAATGCCTCTGTTGTAGCTGTAGAGGAGTGTACTCGGACTCACAACAACAACAACAACAGCAGCAGAGAACTGAAAGGCTTTCCTCTTGCTTGAACTGTATGATGCAAATTGGGATGGGAATGTAACGAGCATGGGAGTCGGAGGTCGTCATTGCGTTGGAATTCGATCGAGACTTTGCAGTTCACAATACGCTGGTACGTTGGTATTAACTCCAAGTAAACTCTGATGATGTGCCAAACAGATAAGCAGTTAACCGGTAATTTACTCGTTTCCTGTCCCAGATAATAAGACTGGACTCTAGTATATTGCAGGGATCGTCGACCATCCAAAACCGCCGCATCCTCGATTCATTGTTTATGCCATTTGAGCTCACCAGCTTCAATTATGGTCGTAATAGAAATATGTGCAGGGGGTTAACAAGCCACCCGGCAGAGACTGTCCATCATCCAACGTGGACTCTTTAATTTCAGGAATGCACCCTCTGCGTAAATCCGCCATCAGTAAAACTCTGTTGCAAATGTGAGGCTATTTTCTCTTTTAATTGAGTGCTAGAAGCAACTCGCTGATGCTGGATTCAGCATCTTTTCATTATTGTGAAAAAAAAAGTAAGTGAAACGAAAGAACAAAGTGAAAGGAAACCAAGGAGACGGACATAAATGACGCGATCCAATGGAAAGGCATCGTGACACTTTGCAGTCGCTCTCTCTGTTTGACACCATGCTCCTGATCAGGTGGCGCGTTTGGATATCTGTGGCTGTAAATCACCTCAGCTGTAATTATGCAGGAGATTGTGTCCCCTGCGAGAGCCATCCATGCGGTGAGTTGAACGGAAGTTCATGGACAGCAATCAGGAATTAGGCAGCGGTTGTTTTTAAAGATATGGACGTCTTTCTCATTCTAACTCAGACTTGTAATTATTCATGCAGACAGTTGATGTCTCCATAGCGCTGCGCAAATGCACACAACCAGAGTGTTTTATCAGTTGGTTATGCAGCGAGTTAAACGTCCCCTTTGTCCGGGAGAAGAGGAAGGACAGTAATTTTATCAGTGTCAATCTCTGTTCCGCTGAACCACATCTGCCAAGCTGTCTCTTTATCAAACTAGTGCAGTCACTCAGCCTTGAAAGAAGCAATTCTTTTGCTCGCTGCTGTACATTTGAATGACTTAGAGACTGTATAAGATTTCCGCTGCCAGCTATGGAAACTGTCCTGCTTTTGTTTCGATGTGCAGGCTCAACTGAACCAGCGAGGAGGGGGGGATGTGCCACCGGAGCCATCAGCTATCAATGCATCAGATGAAATTCAAGTCGGTAGCAGACAGCAGTGCCAGCAAACTTCTAAGTCTGCTTATGACAACGTGTAAACAGCATCAGGCAGGTCCCTGAACTGTGCGATCTGACTTGACTACTGTATAGGCACTTGCATCAATAAGATGCCGAAGGCTCTTTCAGGAAACTCTACAAAATACATTACAAAACGAGACATACGTTTGACAGAATGGTACCTAACCATCCGGAGGGGAAGGGAGAAAAATGAGAAAAAGCAACACCAAAGTTTTATAACCTCATATATAAAATAGAAGGATTATCTCCTTGCCTGTCAGCCATGCAGACATCCAACACCCCCATGGGACGTCCCCTGGCAGGATTGATTTAAGTTTCCAGTAGCTATTAATTTAGCATATGCTTATGGGTTAAAAACATCTTGCCACATTATTGCACTGCTGTTGTCGGCCATCGGCGGCTTTCTCGCAAACCAGCGGGCGTTTTTCAAGAACATTTTTATTGCTCTTCTAAACAAGTGGAAGTGGCCTCTCCTCTTGCTGTAGTATTTGGAACCCGTTTGAGTTCCTCCTCTAAGTCGGAGGCAGGTCTTAACTGTTATCAACATACATTCCGTATCTGGGTTATCGGGATAATGACGTAGGGAAGCTGCTAACAATTTTTGACAATACCATTGTAAAGGACTCTTTATTTCAGTATCTTTCATTTGTTTAACTTGCGTATTTCTCAGAATTGCACACATTTACATATACTTTGGCTTCTCGCAGATGTGTGGTTCGACCGCTGACACAAACACAAGGAATTTTGAAACGGCAGAGAGGAAGTAGATGCGCTTTGGTCGCGGGGTTCCCGTGCACTCCGTCTGGGTACCTAGTTTCATGAATCACATTTGAGGGATCACTTCAAATAATGTGCATGTCAGCCGATATGCTGCCAAAAAAACAGAGAAGCGGCCGGGCTCGGGTATCAGAGGAAATACGTGGCTTCCTCTGATACATCAGGCCAACGTGGGCTTTCCAAACTGTAGAGAGAAAGAGGGCAAGAAAAACGAGGCATGACAGGAAAGTGGGAAAGTCGAAGTGCTATACTGTTGGTTCATTTCCCGGGAACATGGCATGGCAGATAAAATATGGATAACACCTCACAAAGGAACTGTTAATTAGCTGATTCAATGAAATGTTGAAAATACTGGCTCCAGAGAGGCATACAGAGTGGCGACAGAGTGCCATGTAAGCAAAACGTTGCCGGTTCGACAATCACAGTATTACGGTCATCCGCTGCATTTCTGCCTTTGAGCGAGAATCGTTCTTTTTTTTTTCGTTCAGCCTGTGGCTTCAGCAGGGTCTGAGCGTGGAGCTACACAGCAAGTTAACGGACAGAATATCAAAGGGTTACCCAGATACAAAAAAGGATCCTCACTATCTCTTACATGGCTCATCATTCTTTAACGCTGAAAATTGAACTGATTAAAAAGAAGATTCCTCTCAATGAACGAAACCTTTTAATTAACTGGGGTCGCCTGCCTGAACTGAGTAAATCTCGAATAGGGTTATGCCGTGATGGCTTCGGTATATTAGTCCTAACGATCACCGTATCCCACGGTCGTCATTGAATTCCTCCGGTTTCCCCTTGAGAGTCTGTTTGAGAAACTTTCAGACTGCTACCCTTCTAAATCAATACGAATGTTAGTGAATGGCACAGTACACATAGTTCCTTCTGCTTTAGATGTGTTCCTTCCTGCTCCTGATTTCCCTATTTATATACTAAGGGGCCGGTTTTGCCCAGTTTGCCTTCTCCGTGTGTTCCGAGTTCACTTCAAGGACATTTGCGCTCACGCATTCCCAGGCACACTTGATACTGAGCCAGCAGTGGAACAATGGCAGCTCCCCGTTCCTTTGATGGCCACGCTACAGAGCCCATCAACAATCAATTTGTTTGTAATGTGCGTGGCATGCGTCTTGTTCCGAACAACACAGGGGGAAAATAACATATGCAAACACCGGCGTGAACATCAATCCAGTCTTTATGTAGACTCTTTAACCTGGCACTCTGCGCAGATGGGTGGAGTCCCCGAATCTGAGCACCTCGCGCTGTTCCGCTGGCATGCTCCTTTTGTTTGCCACAGGAATGTTTACAGCTCCAGATCCTCCTTGTTCATCTGTATGCTCTAAACTGATGTGAGATAATGGCCCCCGCAGAGTGTCGGGGAACGCAGAGAATGATGCTTTCTGACACTAATTGTTCTCTCATCTTAAGCGGCGGCATCATAGCCAACCTCCAAAAGCAATCTGTAATGAGGCCTGCGGTGGAGCGGAGGGGGAGGCAGAGGCAGTGAGCCTGCTGCTGAAAAATCTGACGTTTTCGCACTTTATTTATTTAGTTATTTATTTGTATAATGCACACCAAAGACAGGAAGACCTTGACCCTTCTATGTGGTCGTTCTGGCCCGTTAACCTTCAAAACATCTGCAGAGGAGGGTGAAGAGCGTGCTCGGCCGGCTGGCTGGCTCCGCACCTCATGAAGTGGATTTTGAGATAACAGCCGTGAGATTGAAATTCAAATTGCTTGACTAAGCAGAAATAACTACATAATTGACTGGGGTTGACCTTATGTATGATTAGACTCTAGAGCCGCTTAGAGATACGCATAGCTGATGTATGGTGTTAGTGCCGAGGCTGTACGGATGAACTAATTGTTTGATAAGTTGCAGGTCGGACTCATTGTCAGGGTGCACTTTCAGTTCCTATTTGGAGAAAAAGGGGGATTCTATTGAGCATCTCTTTGTCAGGGTGCCAGTCAAACGACTAGTTATAAGTTACACTAATCACTACGGCATGACGGAGGCTGTCTTGTAAACAGCCGTTATCTGATTATTGCAATTCCAGCGGAGCCGTAATTGGATTCAGCTCAATCTGGTTACGACTCCGAGGTATCTCAGCTTTAATGTTTCCATTAATCTGTGTAGACTGACGCTCTTGTATGTAAACAAGATCATTAGAGAAGTCGTGTTTCTTCCAGTCGTTCAAACGTGTTCATCAAACTCTCAGCGCTATGAGCTGATCTCTCCCGGTAACTGGCACGCTGGAGTAGGACTCCATCCCAACATGCACAGTGAAGGGGTAACCCCTGCAGCCTCTCAATTAATAAAGTTAAGGCTGAGCCCCAAGCCGACTGAAACGATTTGGTTTGGTTCCAAGACAAGACATCAGATAGCAATATAGCCATTTTCCTGCGTGTTATCTACTTAAAAAAAAAAAAATAATGTAAATGTGAGGCTCAAAAGACACAATTGTACCTTAACCACTAACATTTTTTTGGAGTGGCTGACTCTACTGTATGCGTCTTGTTTTTTTGATCCTATCCTAGCATTCAGCATCAAGTGACATACAGCATTTGATCCAGGAGAAGCTTGAGTTTCAGTCTGGCTCATTTAAAGTCCTTATTTAAAATCAGCTTTGTCCGAGAACTTACCAGAGTGGCTTCGAATGTTGTTTTATGTACTGCGTGCCGTGACAGGAACAGACAGCTTATTATTTTTGTATTTACGAACATACAGTAAATGTAAATTACCATCCACTGAACATGAACATCGTCAGCAGCTCGGCCACAGTGATCGCCCAGAGGAAGAAACTATGCAGGTTTCCTTTACAAATCAATGCTGCAGAACATAATGGCGTAATTACATCTGCTACGGAGCCCTTAAATGCCAATTCAAGGCATTTGTGATACCACTGAAAAGCTGCGAGAGTCCACTTAACTGTACGTCCATTCTAAAAGCATTTTATTGGGTTCAGTTATTAAACATGTTAGAATAAGAGCTATTTTTAACCACCTCTTGATGAATAAATGTCAACTGCAGCCTGCGTGGACTATGGTACAAATACATAAATACACTGGGGTTATTTTTCCTTCTGTGGCAGTTCAAGCAGCAACAGACCTCTTCACTCCACTTTTCACTCATTGGCTGTGTCATTTGTTTACACAGCCAGCCAATTAGCATGAAAAAAAAACAAGGGACATAACTTAGCATAAGAAAACGCAGATTGCAATCCAATTACATGATTGCATTCAAGCAGCTGTCCACATGATCCCCTACAAATGGCTTTCTTTAATTGGGTTTCACTGGATAATCCAATCAGAGTCCCCATAATTATACACAGAGCGGACCGGACAGGGGCAGGTGAACACCTCGCAGTAATGCAGCCCTTTTGGAAGCAGTCATTAGAAGCTTCAGGGGCGCCTCGTTCATTAGCTCCCTCTTAGCGAAGCGATCGGTTAATAAGTGAGGGGAAACGGTTGATAGTTTAGAAAAGGAAACGGCTGAAGTTATAGTGAGGAAGGGACACCGCGGTCCTTTTTTTTTTCTTTTCTTTTTTCTTTCGTTCTTTAAGCCATCCATTGTTGAAATCGATTGTTCCGCTTTAGCGATTCCCTAAGGAGCCATTTAAACTGAGTTGGCTGTGGGCTGCCCCGTGAGCCGCCCCTCTCTCTCTCTTTCTCTCTCTCTCCTTCTGCGTCTCCATCGCTGGTTGTCTCTCGATCCCCGGTTCCCTCTCTCTCTTTCACACACACACTCACACACCAGACACTAGTGGCTAACGGTGTTCTTAATGGCCCAGAGTTTGATCCACTGTCGAACAGCCAGAGATATACAGTTTCTAGAGACTGCAGAAGCAACCTGACAGGTGGATTTATATCCCCATACAAAATAAATCTCCCTCTCTGTTTGTGTGTGTGTGTGTGTGTTTTGGCTCACGTGTGTGTGTGCACAAGTGCCACATTATTCTATTTTTTTTTTTTTTTTTTCACAAATGCGTGTTTTGCATTATTTTAATGCACATTCTTAAATTATCTCCTCATGCGTTTTTTTATGCAGTTTACCCATCTCAGCATGTTGACATGCAGTACACACACAAACTCACGCTCACACGAGCACACGCTGTGGTTTGCACATCAGCTGTTACCTTGTGATTAAAATGTTTGAACTGTCAGCTTGCCGCTACCCTGCCCCTTAAGGCATTTTAAGTATGTGCACCTCCCATAACCACGGAGGTCCGAACACTCTGGGATTAATTAATAGTTTAGCCAGGCCTTACACACTCGCAAGCATCTATTCAGTATGGAGGGAGTGATACGGAGCAGGTGGGAGAAGGGCAGACGGGGGGAGTGGGGGAGTCTGGGGCAGCGGCCAAGAGACTGAGAGAAAAAACCAAGTAGACTGGAGAGGACGGAAAACAAGATTTGTCTTATAGGTTGAAAATGAAGAACGAGACAGAGAAGAGAAAGTCACACGGGGGAGACATCTACAGCTGGAGATTGAAAAAAAAAAAGTGTAAACAGAGGATACAACACAGAAAAATATAATTAAAGGAACAGAGCGAGGGATGCTTTGTGGATTTGTGGACAGATTCTATCTGGTATGTTGGTCGTGCCACACTAGGGAGGGCTGGCTAGACGAGGCTGTGCACGCACCACGACTCCCCCTCTCCTTATCGATTATGTCAGCCAAGCTCTTCCAAGCCAGTTGACACAAAGTTCTCTGTTTAACTGTCTGCCAGCGTCTGGCTCAATCTACGCACACATTTACAAACTCCAAATCTGTGTGAAGCGATCCCTAATGTGAGTTTGTTGCGCCTGAAGGACCACAGTGGAGTGTGCGCGTGTGCATTGGTGTGCGTGAGCAGACGGTGGCACTGTGCGTGAACTTTCAATTAGAAATAACGTTATTGCTCACAGCTCCCCGGAGGCCGCGATCAATCACTGTCATCAATAAAGACAGGCCAGTTTGTCAGGAAGCACCCACAAGCCTCAGGGTCCGGTGGCAGTGGCAGAGGAGGCTCCTAATCGAGGATGGTATTTTACCACCAGCGGCACCTCAGAAACTGTCTCAGCCTTTAATCCTGTTATGCAATTACCACTTCCCATTGCTTAGAGGATCAAGGCCCGCTGAACAGCAGAGGTGGGAGACGCAGAAAGGAAATACTGCATTTGAATTCCTCGGATGAAGAAACAAGAACAGCCTGTGCTTTCATAAGTTGAAGAAAACTCCAATTTGTGTACTTTCATGCAAAGAGAAAAGAACCAGTGATGCACGTTAACTTTCACACCAAAAGCATACTGGCTTTCTTAAGAAACGTTAACAGTTTAGTGGCTAAAGCTTTGATTCGTCAAAAGTGTCTAGTTTTTGGGAGTTTTTTCTTGAGCTTGTTGTATAACATGGTACTGTAAAACCACCTGATTTGAGTCTTTGAATGACCAGTCCCATCCTTTCAACGCCAATATAACAACAGCAGCTGTACAGATGTCCTTGCTACTGGTTCAGTGTCCATTTACAAACTGGCAAACCTGTGATTGGACAGCACAGCTTTCTTCTTTGTCTGAGACTTGGCAGCGACCAATAATCGGCGGAATCTTTTACTGTTCCTCCGATTATCTTAATCTCAGAATTTCAAAATGTGCTACTTTATAATACGAATCTGCAAAACAAACTAACTATATTTTTCACTAAATGTAACCCTTTTTTTTCACAAAATAGCAGCTGCAAAATCATGTTGACGGTACAGTGTCTTGTAACAGGGTGAATGGTGTCTCGGCCTCAGCCACCCTTCCCCCCCATCACTTGTTTCTGCACTAGGTAGCTTCGGTGAGAGGGGAACATCACGGTGTTACATACAAGTTCACTTCAACATGCAAGTTTTGTGCATGCAAATTCATGAATATTGAATGTAGTTTGCACCTACATTATGTCTTCTACCTCTAACAGACCTGGGATTGTATTTACGATGTATGGGGTGTGTGTATATATATATATATATACACACACATACTTATACATATACATATATATATATATATATATATATATATATATATATATATATATATATATATATATATATATATATATATAGCTTTCAAATTTCAGTTCTCTGTCTTCTCCGTTAATAATAATCAGTATTGGCCCTGAAAAAAGAAAATAAATCAGTCGATCCCTTAAATTAATTCTAATCTTGCTCTTTCTCTGCTGGATGTGTAAACAGGCTTACTGAAACATTTGCCACGACTTTATAAGGTTATGTTATGTCGGCGTTGTGTTTACAGCTTGCTGTCTTGCCCCCCAAGTGGCCAAAAATTAACAATTAACACTGCTTTCAGGACCTTTCAACATTGCAAGGCAAGAATAATGTTTTAGACGGTCATGGTGTTTTTCTCAGTTCAGGCATTTCCTAATATAGCACAGCCTACTGCAGTCATTGAGTCTCAGTGTCGACCTCAAACACCATTGATCACATTGTGACAAAACTCTCTCCGCACTTTGTTTCAGAAGTGCACAAAGATTGGCCCAAAGTCACTAATAATCATAACAAAGGGGACACATGTCTGCTTGATTGTACCAGAGGGGTTTCCATGATGACAGTAAACATGTTTACTGTTACAGCGCCTTGTTTTCTTTATGAATCAATCCGTAGACTCCACACAGATTAATAGCGTCTTTTATAAAGCGTGTAGAAATAACAGCAGTGTGCACTCAGGGCCACATTCAATTTCAGTTAAACATAAATTAATCCGAGAGGGAGCGTTCATTCTTGACCTCAGAACAAGAACTGTTTGACCGGAAAAAATGTCAGCTCAAGATAAGCTTGGATCCTGAAACAGCTAGTAAGTGGATCATCAGCGAATCAGTTTTTGTGTGAATCTGGTTTTAAGCGTGAGAAAAAATCGGGAGGGCCCTGAAACACCAGCACACACACACACACACACACACACACACACGCTCACGTACACAGAAACAGCCTGTGATCACTGCTGATTTAAAGTGCACACCCGGACCTGCCTAACAGCAACCTTTGTACTATACTGAAATAATTGTAGCCATTACCTGAAGTACCGTCATGCTTTAGCAAACAGACAGTTTAACCTTTAGACAGCGAGGTCCGTTACTGAAAGCGGTGTTCTCTGTGTTGGCTCCTCCTGTAGCATTAATACGAACACCGTCTTTGCTCCAGTGGAGAGGCGATGGTCACAGCTGCTGTAAAGAGGTTCCTCTTCACAACACAGGAGGCAGCTTTTTTTTTTTTTTTTTTCTTACATTAACTTAATAACATTAACAGATGTAGGGATACAGGTCGAACATCAGGGCATCCAGAACTCACTCCGTTAGCAGTGGGGGCTAGCTGACAACTGCAAAACAGATTTTAGTATACATGACCATTAGTATATTACACAGAATACAAAAATGAATGATTGTTCACTTATTTGTGTAGGCCATGAAGCAGAAGATGTTTAAGTAACACTTCATAATAACCATTGCTATTAAATTGACTTTTTATTTGGTTGGTTAAACTTGAATTCATTTTGCTGTTAACAAACAATGAAATGCATACAAACAATTATTAAGCAACAGTACACGTGCATCAGTTGCTACTAAATTGTTAATACATGTAGAGGGACTGCACAGTAAGTAGTAACAATTTACAAGATATTATTAAAAAACAGACTTATTTCAGTAAACAATTGCTTGGTAATAATATAAAGCAATTGATCGTTTATTAGCAGTTACGTAATTATTAACTAAACTGAAACAAACCATTGTTTTACCATTTATCAATGATGGTAATAAAAAAGTAATATCAAGGGTTTTTTTTTTTACCAAAAAAACACAAATTGTAGCTATTTTAACAAGACTGTTTGTCTATAGCCATGCTACCACCTCTGTGTCATATGTATAGTGTATAGCAGTGCTTTGAGCTAAATGCTAACATCAGCATGCTAACAACCTCATAAGGGCAACGCTAACGTGCTGATGCTAACTTACTGTGATCAACATTGTAGTTCAGGGCTCTTGCATGCCAAAATTTGCTACTCAAAGACAAATTACAGCTGATGCTGACAGACAAGTCATTTATTTCTCAGCATATTACCAAAACATAATGGTTTACATAACTATTGCAAGTATGTAAAAGTCAGAGGATCAGCGTATTAAGATTCATCTTGAAGGGAACACAAATATCTGGATTAAACATAATGGCAGTTAATCCCATACCTGCTTACACATGTCAGTAAAAGACAACAATACTAACCTCATGGTGGCCGCATTGGGGTAAAGACAAGTGCTCACCAAAGTAAGTGGAATTAATCCTCTGGGGACCGTTCATGTATGTAGAATTCGAAGTAATCCATCCAATAGTTGCTATTTTCATTAACAACAGACATTGCAGTAAATGTAACTGTGAAACTTTAACTTAGCACAATCACACGATTTCTCGCAGTTACAGTTAAATAGGGGACCATGGAGATGTTAATAGCTGGAGCATAAAGTTAAGCTTTATTCTGCTATATGTGTTCTGTCCCCTGATACACACACACACACACTGATACACACACAAAAAGACAAATGAAGAGTTGAGCTATGAAGCCGCCGCACAGCTGGTTTAACCCTCTAGAAAGAACACATCCCAGATAATCCTTGGACTTTCAATAACACGTGCTTTGCTGGACTGAAGCGTTTTTATTTTTTTTTTTATTTTTTTTTTACCGCAGCTCAGCCCTGACAAACACTACAGATGTACTCTCTGTGTTGGAGAGCGTGTCTCACGGTCACACTTAAACAACTTGAACATCCGATTAGATGCCAGGATTTTTCAGAGCGAGAAGTAGACAAGAGGAGAGAATATTTTTAATTCGGGGCCCGATATCGTCAGAGCAAAAGCTGGAAGGAAAGAGTCTGGTGTTTATACACACACACACACACACACAATAAAGAAAAAGAACGGGAGAAGAAGGACGGAGGTCGTGTTGGAGTTCAGGTCCCCGGTGCCATCATCAGCTTCCCCCTGTACTCTGACCTTTGACCTCACTTTAATTCAAACGGACAGCTCCTTGCCCTCCCTCCGCCTGCCTCGCTGCCCTTCGGCGTCTTTATCTTCCCGTTCTTATCTTCCCAACTCCCGGCTCTCAATTGCTGAGCACATCACACATTATATTGTAGCCTCACGGGCGCGTGAGTCTTAAGAAGCAGTAATTGGGGTTATCTCTGCAGAGGATTGTGTAAATGGCAGGGGCTGTGAATCTATTCAAGTACAAGTTCAGTGTAGGGAACATTAAACTTGACTAAGTCTCCTAAATAATATAAATGGGCTCTCAGGGTGTGACTGCTTTAAACTTATTTAAGGTCACTGTAACACTTTTAATCACAGGCACTTATGTGTTATGCGGTTGCATAAACACGGTGGCTCTTAGCAGGAGACCGCACCGAGGCTGTGGATCGTCGGAGAACTTGCCTTCAGCTGATTTTTCTTAAATGGGAATGAACATAAATTAGCGCCTAATGAATACAAATCATTTCTCAACGGATGATCCTAGTTAAACAGCTGAGATCTCACTTTGGTCGTGTTGGCCATCACTTCTAGCAGTCGTGGTAACTCTGTACTCAGCAGTGTTAATGATGAGTTTTTGGGTACAGAGGTGAAAGATCAGCATGTAGCAGGTTCATCAATCCCCCGTGATCGTTCATCCCCACAGCCATCACACTGTTTAACTCAAGCACCGCCTGAACAATCACTTTTCCACTCACTAGTTTGTTTTTTGCAAATTTCATATTGTTTTTTTTTTAAATATCTTGTTTTTTGGTTTTGTTTTGTTCTTTTTCAATTTATTTTCTATTTAACTTTATGCACATTTGTCTGATTGTTTCTCCCGTCACGTTGCATCTCGAGCTGCCGTAACAAGTGAATTTCCCCGTGGCGGGATTAAATGAAGCCAATCTTGAATCGTAAATTAGCCATATTGTGTTTCTCCTTCTTGCCCTAAGACGCTTTACAAATTGTCCAACAATACTTCTTTGCGACTCCATTGGAAAATATCCCTCTGACTTCTTTATGGTGATTTGACCCTCGCCTTGCAGGTCAACACCAGTCCTTCGTGTGTTTGCATCAGGCAATTAACTTCCTGTTTGCCTTTGGTCTCTCTTCCAAACAAGTGCGGCTAACCTTGGCTCCCTTGAAAAACTTGTCCTCTCCTCATTTTTAAATTCTCATGAGGTCTTGCCTTTATTGGATTTTTACTGACAGGTAAAAATGATGCAAATGTGACTCAGGTTAGCACAAAAATGATGAAGAAATCATTTTAAGTGATGGTTAGCAGTTACACGTACATCTCACAGTCTTTGGACTCAAGCGCCCGAGATCTTCGGTTATATGTGACATCTTAAATTGTACTTGGTGTTCTGCCAGGAGGAGAGAGTGTCTAGGGTGTTAGGAGCCTCGAAAGGATGCTGGATACTTTGCTCGTTCTGCTCATGGTGTACAGACTCTGCGCCGTGAAGACATGAGCCAGTGAAATGTACTACAGTTGTTACTGCGATCCTGAGGCTATTTTATTTTCACCCTTATTAGAGCTGCCAAACCGCAGAATGGAACCTGCGATTACTGCGCGACTGGATGTTTGCGCGCTCTTTGTTGACCCCCCCTTACGACTCCTGTTCATACCCTATGTGTCGTGCGAATATGCATCGGCACGTCTGCGGTACAGTTGAAAGTGTTTAACGAACATAGTTCTACTCACACTGATTTTAATCAACCATTAATCTTGGACTATCACCAGATTTTTCGGTGTGAATGAATTTAAGTTGTGATTTAATTTTCGAAGCTGTACCTCGTTTTCCTTTACACCGCAGCCCTTTTACGCGTCTTCCTCTGTTGTAAAAGCCCGGAGGCAGTCTTGCGTTGCATATCCAAACAAAACAAAAAAAAAAGTAATTAAAAAATAAGATCTGTTGTTTTGTGCTCTGCCCATTGAGATAAATGTGCGATTCTCAAAGCGAGGCTCTGCCTCCTAGAGAGATGTTTGCACAAGTAAAGGCCCGATCTGCTTTCCATCTGACCTCCGTATGTGTGGGAGGGTAGGTGCGAGCGCACATGCTGCAAGACAAAGCTCCGGTTAGAGCTCGCGAAATGTGTCTGCGAAACCTGCCAGCGTGCAGTGCCTCCAATTAAAAAAAAAATTATTATAAATAATGTAACGACAGGGGAGGAGTGGGAAAAAAAAAGAGTGGTAAGAGTGGATGAATGGACGCGACGATGACACAGGTTCCCACATCCCTCCTCTGGATTACAGTCCAGCGATGGTGCAGAATGTGAAATAGTGTGTGCTTGTGTGTGTGCGTGTGTGTGTGTGCGGGCGCATACCTATATGTTTGCATTGTGTCCCAGTGTGTGGGTGTGCACTGATCACTGCAGGGTGATGTTTTATTAAACAGAAGGTAGCATGGACGTAGGCTGATGTCCCTCACTGTTTGTAAAGCCTCCATCCGTTGGCTTTCGGCTGCTTTTTCTGCCGTTGCAAAGCCTCCCCCTCCTCCTCCTCCCCTCCTCCCCCTCCTCCTCCTCCTCCCTGCCTCCACAAATCCTTTTAATCAGTCCGCATCGCCCGCTTATATCTCGCTTTCTTTTAACCCGCACTCTCTGAATCCAGGCTCCAAACTTTTCTGTCACATCCCCCTTTGCCTGTTTGCTCCCCTCTTATCTCGCTCCTTTCCAAGTAATTACACACACATGGCCTCCATGCTCCTCTTTATTTCAGTCTCACTCCTTCTTTTTTACTCCTGCTCCACTCATCCTCGCTGCAATTTTCCACCTCCTGCCTGCCCCTTGCCTCATCCTCACCCTCTTTCTCGCCGCCTCTCTTTTTTATTTCGCTCCTGCCCCTCGCCCTCCTCCTTCCCCGCCCCTCCGAGGGGGAGAGCGAGCTGATAAGCTGGTTTCGAGCGGACATGCCTCCACGCTCTCCTTCTCCCCTTTCATTTCTCCCTCTCACTTTGCCCAGTCTCTCAGGTCCCGCAGACCTCCGCGGACCTGATCGACGAATCCCCGGAGTCTCTCTATCCCTCTCCCTTTATCTTCCACCTTCTCACTTTTTTTTTTCCTCCCGCACTGTGGGAACGGAGATAACACTGCATGCGTCTGTGAACTTCTTCATCTCCGCACTTTCTTTCACCACACTCATCCTCCATCCTCTTCACTCCCGGGGGAAGCACACACTCAAAAGACACACACACACACACTCAAAAGACACACACGCACACGCAAGCCTCTCAGAGTCCCTGTGTAGAGATCCAGCAGGGGTAACCACACTAAGTCTCGTGCCGGTTGCTCCCCCCGCTTGTTGTCACACAGGGTAACAACAGCGTGCCACAAAGTATTGTCTGCATGTGTGACAGTGTGCGTCTGTCTGTGTGTGTCTGTTCTGTGGTGTACAATTCAAGCCCACCTCCCTTTGCGTTCCCCTCTTCTCCCTCCATCCTCCAACCCGGGCCTGAGAAGGTCAGCGAGGGGAGGATCTGGAGGGCCTCTGTGCCACATACTGAGGAGGAGATAAGGAGGGCGAGGGCTGAGGAGGGAAGGCATGTGGGAGAATCAATCAACAGGTCCAGTCGTGACCTTTTGAGGTGCGGCCCTCTTGTCATGCTCGTCCTGGCTCGACAAACCCAAACGTTACTGCGCCCACTCATCCTCTGCCCGCCTCATCACCTTTGCCTCCCTCTATCTCTGCCTGTTCCGTCGTAATAGCTCCACAATACAAAGGCAGCCTGGAGTGCCAAATGAATAGACCATTATCCTTTTGACTGACTTTGCTATCTTTCATTTTATAATCCTGCCACTTGATTAAAAAAGTACATTCTGTTACAGAAACTCAGCTGACTGCCTGACGTCCTTGCTTTTTTTGTTCCATCGGGTGAAAGAAAAGAACATCCGCATGGGGTTAGGTGGAAAGTAACTTGTTCATTATGAGAAATGATTGTTATTATTGTTGCCATTATGTCTTCCATAGCTTAACCTTCAACTAGTCAAATGCATATTCAGCATTTTGCATTACCAACTATTATACATTTACTGAATTGGCATGTGACAGAGTTGGCAGAGTTGCTCGGTAGCTCACCACTGTGTGTGACTGTCTCACCCAGCAGAGAAAACTGTCTCGACAAAGTCTCTTTTTGCATCTCCGTCTCTGGTTTAAAAGAGCCTCCGTCTCTGCATCGCATATGTCCGTGTCTTAGCTGTGGTCAAGCTCAGAAGACTGAAACAAAGTTACCTGGCTCGCTGTCCGGAGGAAGCTGAGCTTTGAAAAAGCAAATAACAGTGGGAACTAGGGATGCACATTTTGAATTTTTTTATGACCGATAACCGACGCTCATTAACCGATTAATAGCCGTTATTATACGGCTCTTCTTAATGCTGCAGAAAGCTCCATTCACTTGAATGGGGCTTCCCAACGTTCGGCGCTCAGTTATTTTCGTATAACTCAGTTATTTTTGTATAACTGACCGCTGCTAAGCATATTTGACCGTCGTCAAGGAAAGTGGCCTTTTTGCCTCTGATTCGCGTATTTCGTATCACTCTGCGCTCTAAAATCTTTGCTCCGCAAGTAGTCCCGGTCACTTATCACCGCAGCGTCTCCGGTTGCTAAGCGACGTCAGCTGATCTGTAGTCTGCTTCATATGGGAAAAAACTACTCCTATGCCACTAGTATGGATGAGTTTCAGATTAACTTTAATATTTTTGGTAAATACGGTGATTTCGAGTCTCGGCAAAAGGCTGAGTTGTCATCAAAGGTCAAGAAAAGAACAAGAGAGGAAAGCAGCGAAGAGGGAGAAGCGAAACGGCATTGATTTGGCGAACTATTTCTCTGCTGAAAAACACTGTGAATGCCTGAACGGTAACAAATAAAATGTAAAAAGACATACTGTGTGACGTTTTTTTTTTCGTGTTGGCAAGTAGCCATGTAATAAGCGGGATAATGTATAGAACGGCGGTCATTATCGGGAAAATAAGTCCCTTCAGGACGGATCAGACCCCGACGCGACCTGTTCGTCCTGTCGGGACTGCTTGAATATTTCAGTGCTGTACCGCATAGTTTGCAAATAACCTCATCTCCTTTTCAGTCGAAATTGTCCCACACAGAACTCCTTTTTGCTCGCTTCATTTTTGCTGTGAAGTGGGCTGTGGCGGAAAGCACGTAAAGGCATGTGTTGACACGCTCCCATGAGTTGATTGACAAGTAATTAAAAAAAATGTAACCGATAGTATTAATCGGTCAAAGTTCCTGTTATCGGTTAACGGTTAAACGGTTAACCATGTGCATCCCTAGTGTGAACACATAAACTGCAGCCAACAGAAAATAAACACAGATGTAACTAAGTGTCTTGGGTTCGCCAAACTGGGCAGGTTTAATGAAAAAATCGTAAACGTACTCGTATTTCAGAAAATAATGCGGTCTGAATGTATCTTTAGGTTGAAAGAGTTCCATCTTAAGTGATGCATAATGAAGACATCATGACACAGCATATGTAATTGGAAATGTTAAGAAAAGTGCAAAGGCTGTTATGTCATGCAGGTTTTGAGGTTTAGTTTTACTCCTGTCCATTATTCAGTCTCTTCTCAATGCCCTGGGGCCGGGCTGTACGAGAAAAGAACCAGTGTTAGAATTCTTGTAGGACATCATCTCACGGCGAAAGTGTCTGGAGCCGCTGTGAACAGTCACAATCAAAGGCAGGGCAAAAGACGGCCGTCGCAGGGAAGCGAGATGCGGTAATAGTTTAAAATGGGTTTAATGGCGCAGATCTTCAGACAGCCTGTCCTAAAGTAGCGCACGCAGTTGTAAACACGGAAAGTGATCGAAATTGTTGTGGAACACACGACAAACAAGCGCTTTGGAGAGAAGTCCAGGCCCCGCTTGCTTTCTCAATTTTGCAGAGCTGGCCAGTCACAGCATAACCCTGGTGCGAATGCTATATCAACGTTTTTTTTCTGGAAAGTTACAGGAATGACAGCCCCGCCGATGCTGTAATTTTTCAGTTTAGAAAGTACATTTCCATCTTCAGCTGAAAGGGTAAACCCTGATGTATCTGTTAAGCGCAAGGGAAAAAAGGGAAGGATGAGACTTGAACCATACGATTTCTTTGTTCGCATGTGTATCTGCATCTTGAGTGTTACCGCCCCATGTCCTGAAATGTGCTCCCTGTGCCCACTGTTCCGGCATCAATGTGGAAATTACACTCAGGATATGAGACATGGCTTGAGACAAAATATCTTCAAGTGGGCGTTTGGCCTGAAGGGGACCACATACAGTAATTGCTCACTTCACACATCCCATTCACTTTCATTCAAGCCTAAGTACGCTGCTGCATGGGGGAAGGCTCTTTTCCATTTTTGACTCATATGGTTCCAGAAATTCAGCAAACATGCAATTTTATGTTTTTCACAGATTTGATGAATGTACCACAAATTCATTGTAGGACATTCTCTTGCGACTTCGTGATAGCAGGTGTTTCTGGCCTTTTCCTATCTTTCCCACATCCTTTCCTGTATTTATCTCCGCCTCCTCTCTGTCCAAGATAGAAGCGGGGCACATGTGGAAAGACGTGTGACCGAACAGCAGCAGCTATTTCAGGGTGGCCGCTGCCCTATTGATTTCCTCATCCTTTTCTTTCTCTCCAATAATGCCCAGTAGAGGTTGTCCGACAGATTGATTGGGCCAGTTTGTGTGTGTGTGTGTGTGTGTGTGTGTGTTTGTGTGCTTTTTGTGCTAGCGCCGGCCGCAGATCACTCTGCATCATCGTTCTGTCTTGAATGAAATGTCCAATTCGAACACTTGTCATCCTCCTCAGACCGTTGAACAAAACGCCACAAACAATCAATGCCTGAATCAAACACACATACTGTAGACAGAATACAAACACCAATTGTCAACCGGCCGCCTCCCAGGAGGGACGTTCTCTGATAGGAATCAAAACATGGTGTCAAAGGCACAAACAGAGGGATAGGACAGACGCTGACATAAAAGAAAGAGGTCAGACACTGCGGCTGGATGGTGCGTGCGATTTAGATGACATGTCGTTTTGGATGCAAACAAAGGTAAAGAATTGCTGTTGTTTTTTTTTTTATTATTCGCCAAAAAAAATAGCGTCTGATTGAAATGCGTCATTCTCGTGCTCTCACCCTTTGCTGAAAGTGCATCGCTGAAATGCCAGCCTTGCCGACAAGCTTCATCCTATCGGCCCACAAACCTCAAACCGAAGCCAGTTCTCTCCAACGTTGTTTCATTCTCGACTCATTCCTGCCCACACCTTGATTCACTTGTACAGAGAAAGGTGGCATCTCTGTGAGGCGACCGTCGAAGACTGCCTGCAGATGAAAAAGCCTCTTTTCAATCCCGGGGCCTAAATTGGAATGCTATGATACCGAGATGGAGGTTAGCTAGGTGGTTCGCAAGAAGACATAACCAGTCCAAGAAGATCTTATAAAGCGATTTTAAATGGAATGACATTTGTTCCCACCTGGGACTCATCTTCGCTTGTGCATGCCATAGCCAAACTTCTGTCAAGTCATTTACCAAGCCTGGAGGGCGCAGTGGAAGAAACTGTTGATTTCGGTTTAATATGTTAGGATGCTGAGTTCGTAGTTATGCTTTTCAAACCAAAATTCAGAATCTTGACACCTCGTAATAAAGCACATCGGCACAACTCTTGAAAGACGAAACTGACTTGAGATTCTTTAGTTTTCCATAGCAAGAGCAGCAAACCCTGGGAACCCATGGGAAGGTGCTTTTATTTTTAAAATCCAGAATAAATCATCCTGCAGAGCCCCAACCACGCTGGAGTTTTTGGGCCGATGTCAATACCAGCGTTAGTCCAAAAATCCAGATATCGATACATCGGCCGATATTCTTCTATTCGCAGAATATGACATGAACGTACTTGTCGCACTGATCCCTCTAATATGATTATCAGACACTTCTGACATATACGTATACTGAAGGCAGGCCAGCTTATACTTTAACAATAAAACGTTCACTAACAAAGACCACGCCAAAAGCTGTATGGAATGAAAACAGGAATTTATTACACGTAATGACACATGTTAGATGCTGGGAAGGAAAGGGTCGAGGGATGGAAGGATGAAGGGATGATGGGGTAGGGGTCGGGGGATGGGGGAAGGGGTCGAGGGTCGAGGGATGAGGGGGTTTAGGAAGGACGGGTGAGGGTTGACAGGAAGGGAAAGAAGCTGGTGGGATGAGAGGATGGAAGGGGAGGTTTGGCGAGAGGAACAGGAGGAACGGAGTGGGTGTGGAGACGCTGAGTGGGGGAGCCGCCTCCGATCTCTTCGTTAGCCCCCTGGTTCCTGTATGTGGATGAGAGAGAGAAAACACAAGGAAAGAAGGGGAATGGGAGGGAGGGATGTAGAGAATCAGTCAAAGAGGGAGTGAACGAATGGGGTGTGCTTAAATATATTTCGGGCGGAAATGAGATGAGTTCGAGGCGTGGTCTTTGTTCCCGAACCTAGTTATAAAACTTCATTTATCGTGTACGATTACATCAGCGCTCTAAAACGGTCAACGAAAGAACTGAGATGAAGAAATCAAATCATCATGGTACATATCAGACGACAGATATGCCGCCACCAATGTATCTATGACAAATCTCCAACACCTCGTCTCACTGTCATCTGATTCATCATGTCCTAACTGCCCACGTGCGTCTGCCTTGCAATTAAAAATGGGCTGCCTTTGAAACCCGGAGTCAAGCCTGCCTCCGTGTATCACAGCGGGGCACCTTTGGTTGTGAGGAAACTACTACGTGTCCATAACCCCTCAGTATAAATGCAGCGTTAATTAAATGCCAGCTATGTGGCACAGCTTCTCTCCGGCCCACTCATTAACCTTCCCCCCATTCAATATGTCAGAGGAAGTAACCTTTTCACTACTCACTCGTGGTCTTGAGACCCCCTGTTTTCTGAAGAGAATAAGTCGGGGCGCTTTCCCGTCGCATTTATTATTCTTTTGCTGTTTTGGAGCCTGTGCGTGTAATTTTATCATGCCCTGATTTTAAAGTAGTTCATTATTTGCGCTCAGCCCCGTGGCAAGGCTCGCCTTATGAAAACACATCGGCCCGTTAACTTCCGCTAGGGCATGTCAGCTTATTGAAAAACTCATGTCCATGCGTTTGAAGTCGTGCATTAGGCGCACGCATTCTTAACCCACTTTGACTGAGCTTTCATTAAGATGCATTTCCTTTCATTAAAGCTGCCCTTTAAGCTTACCTGGCGCTGGCTGAATTGGCACCTATGCTGCTATGAATTAATATCTCAAAGGCAACTGCAGGCACTTTATGATCGAATCCACAATCAATTCTTACCTGCAAACTCAAAGCCATTTTCCCATTATGCTCGTAACTCAGGGGAATCAAACAGATTACGCGTCGCCACGCAGGATCTCATCTTGCCAATTTTATGTGGTTGTTATTGAAAGAGATTGTTATTATTGGAAAAAGCCTTGGGTGGTTGCTTACCAGTAATTCCTCATAACGCAGGCTTGTGTGTGTGTGTGATTGTTCACAGCGTCCTTGTATGGACTCTCTGTGTGTACATATGTAAAGTGTGTGTGTAGACGTCTTGTTTTTCCAGCGGGCGTCGGTCATGATTGGTTGAAGCTAGGGTGCGTGACCTTGCCGAAGGACACTCCTGCCCGGGCTTTTAAGCCTTCCATCTTCCCAATCAATACTCTGCCATTTTACCTCCGTAGCGGCGAGGCAGGGCCCGCTCCACAACTCAACACCTGTCCCTGAAACGGCAGAGATCTGTCACAGACCATTCCTCGCTGAAACATGAAATCCCCAGCAGCAGCAGCAGCAGCAGCAGAGAAGCGAGGCTGCCATTTATAACACTCCTCTACGCCTCTGTAAGGCCCCACGGGGAGATGCATGGAGAAGTGGGGGAAGTTGAAAGGTTACGCCCATCGAGAGAACAGACTAGACAGGGATTTGGGCCCCAACCTGAACAGGAAATGGAACCGTCTCCATCTGGCGGGCTGTTCATCATGGGGAGCATGAGCATGTCAGATATGGTTCAGGCAGTGGGAATTGCTTCAACTTTCTCACTAACTGAATTTCTGTAGTAGCTTAAAAGTGGCTTTACCGCAAAAGGTGTGAAATAACTTCTCCATCGACTCTCAAGTTAGTTCGGGGAATAAGTGGCCATGAGCGCGGGGAGCCGAACCGCCAACTACTTTCATCACACAATGAACAATTCGCCACAGAATGCCATTGTCGGGGGGCGCGCGTCCTTGCCGAAATGCGGCCCAGTAGAAAACAGGCGGATTCATGCATACATAACCTCTCCAACTCTTTTTGCGAAGTAAAAAGCATCTTGAAATTCTCGATTCATTGTAAAGGGTACAATGAGTGTGTTTTTTTCTCTTCTTGCTCTTTCTCTCTGCTGTTAGGATGTTGAGATTGATGGTGATTACAGTTCTGGGGAAAATGGAATTGGTATTAATCAGTGTTGCTGACGGTTGCAGTGATGATGACGCCGTTTGGGGTTGTGGTGGTGCTGATGCTGAAGAAAATGATGATGATGATGATAATAATGGGGCTAAACTCACATTATTTGTTTTATTATCATGAATGAATGAATCATGTTTGCGTCAGTCATGTGCTGCAACACGAACCCTCTTAGATGACTCGTATCCTTGGTTGATGGCGACGGTCTACATGATCATCGCTGTATCTAACAAACCTTGTATCTGTCTTTTTTTCTTCTTCTATGGTCTCTCGGGGACATGTGCATCTGTCATCCACCCAAATACCCGAATGATCCACGTCACACGCACTCCTCACTACAGGTAAGATAGCTTCCTTATCCTCCTGATACACCTCACCTACACCTTTTTTTCCCAGAATGAAAGCACGCCCTCGCGGACCGTTTAGCGGCGACGATCCCTTTTGTGATGCAAAGTTTGCACCATTGACGTGAAGATATAGCTGAGGACCGACTGTGAACTCCTATTTGCATACTCGGTGCACGCTCCTGGATCTCATTGAATATTCATACGCTGCTGAAAACAAATCTCGGAGTTTGAAATAGAGATTGCTGTCACGGCCCGTGAATCACGAGCAATTTTGGCTCTTCAAGGAACTGTAATCAGTGCCGCCTCCTGTCATCCCTTATGCATACACACAAAGAAGACGCACGTGCAGGGGCGCGTATATCCACTTCGTACTTCTGATGTCTCCTTCAGGCCAGGGGACAGTTTTAAGGGAAGCCCACCGAAGGCTCTGTGTCTTGATGTGTCACGCGCTATCACTTCAGAGGTTCCCCTCTCTCAAATCTCTCCTCACTGAGGGGGAGACCTAATAAACCCGGTGGACAGCTACAAGCTTCAAGTGTCATGCCGCATCCATCCGAATAGTCCTCTCTGCTCGCTCTTAGATGTGACCAAGGGATTCTTAGAAAAGCAGTGCAAGTGTTTATCTCCCGAAACCAATAGTTGGAGCACAAAACCTGCTCAAAGTGGGAAAGATCAGAAGCTGTCTGTCATCGCCGCGACCGTGTAATTTCCCTTGCCTATCAGGGTGAGTTAGAAGAAGTGTCACTTCTTGTTAATGGGAGGAAATGCTTGTGACCTTTATAAGGCACGGGAACGGGAGTGGACCTTTGTATATTTCCTCCAGTTGCACAGTTCTCCCTTTGTTCTGACGATTACAAAAAAGTCCGAGAAAATCTTCATGAAAGTAGTTAGAAAAAAAGAGCAGAATAGGGGGAAAGAGGGATTAAGTATGTAGAGATGACAAGGCAGTCGTCACTGGACAGAAATGAGAAAACCAGAAATCTCATCTGGAAATAGTGAAACAACATTGTTTAAAAGACACTGTTAATGTGGAGAGCTGCGCCAGTAAGTGACATTTCTGTATTCACTCCGCATTGTAGTGGATATATTTTTAGTTCTCCTTCCTTGAATTTTTGAGAAACATGCTTATTCACTTTCTCACTGACAGTTCGACAATAGCTTGATACCTCAGTATGGTAAGTATGAATCCAGAGCCAGCAGGTGGTGAGCTTACAGCTTGTTATATCCCAGAGGTGTTTCAGCTGCATTTCAATTGTCTTACAAAAATCCGAGATGCGTGTCAGTTATGCTGCTATGTAATCAATACAGCTGTCTAAACAGGGAGCACAACACATTTTGCTTAAATTGTATTTCCAGAAATGCTTCCTTTTTTTTTTTTTTTTTCTTGAGGCCAGAACCAATATGTTTTTTTTAGGTTGTCAGGATGTCTGTCCATCCGATATGTCAAGAATGCCTTTAGGCAATTTCATCAGATTCAACAGTAGTGTCTACCTGGAATCAAAGACCTGATTGGATTTGATTAGATTTCGGTGGTAAATGGTCAAAGGTCACTGTGACCTCACTGTGTCCCATTAGTAGGGTATAGGGCTGGGTATCACCAGGTACCTCGCAATACGATACTATCACAATATTTTGCCCACGATAACGATAATATCACGATACAGCGATTCTGCGATAATCGATATATTGCAAAAAATTTCATCCACGATACATCACGATATCTGTGTCACTGAAGAAATTCAGAATTTATTGACTGCACTGAATCCATTTCACAGGAATTACAAAATATTGTCAATCAATTTCACATGAATGACAGCCAAGTAAACAAAGAGTATATTGCACAGTGACTGTTCTTAACACACATACTGACTACTATCATTATCTATCATTAAATATCTATATGTGTGGGTTTCAGAGCTACTTAAACCATTTTTTAAATTGTATTTGGTTGTATACCTACGTTTGAATAAAGATAAAGCTGTCGACCGAAGAGGGGTTGTGGTGGTGGGCCGAAAAAAAATAAATAAATATATATATTTTTTTTTTTAAATATCGATATTTGGCACCAGTGTATCGATAACGTACCTCAAGACGAAATATCGCGATATATCGTAGAATCGATATTTTGGCACACCCCTAGTAGTGAATGCCATCTCTCAAAGGAACTGACTTGATTAATAACTCGTGATGGTCCCCTTCAGTTTTCCTCTAGCGCCACCATCAGGTCAAAATTTCCCTCTTAAAATATCAGCATGTGAGCGAGTACGTTGCCATGCTAACGTTAGCATTAATCCACGAGTACTAGCACCGGGCTCACTGTCCTTTTTTTCTGTTGGGCTACTTAGAAATTGTTTTGGCTCGTTAGAGATGATTATATTGTTCTGTTAAAACGCTTACATCTCTTGGTCTGTTGTGGAAATACAAATCAGCCTGTGTTTTTTTTCCGCACACTGGGACCTTATCTGTACTAGAACACATTGTTCTATTTCGACATGACTCAAGACTTACTCACAAGGGTGTAGCAGTGTGACCTGTCTCACTTTTCTCGTGTGACTAATCGTAAAAATAAGTGCGATGAGTGTCTCCGTAGATAAGAGCCATCAATTTTGTGTTACTTTCATAAACAATTTGCATGAATCGTCATTAAAAAAGAATTAATTTACAGAAAAAGACAAAATGTGACAAAAGATGTCAGCCCGGCAGGTAACATAGACACCCCCCCTCCCCCCGCGCAGTCCTCTGACTCCTGGGAAGTTACCTGGTTTCATTTATATGCCTGGCTATGCTGACAATCCTGCTCAGAAATTGCAAATGTGCTACTTCGCCGTGTTAAGATATATAACTTGATGAGTAAATCAACGTTGGTTATTCCTCCGCTCTCTATCTGTCTCTCTCCCTCCCACATTAAACCACATTATTGATGTTCAAAAAGTCAGGCTGATTTATACTGGTTGTCATTCTGCGGAATGCAGCCATCACTGCATTATAGATGTCATGTTCAACCTGCAGGTCTAGTGATTTTTTTTTGCGAGTGTCAGTCTGGGTCTTAATGCGTCTCGGTGTCTGTGGAAAGGGAACGGGCTTAGCATCTTTACTCTCACCGCTGGACATCGGCCAGCGCGCGCTCCCTCGTCATGCATGCATTCAGCTCCGCGTCCGTCCACATGGCAGCGTGCAGCAGAGTGCACGGCCGGATATTGTGCCGCTTCACATCCAGAGCAGAGCTGTTCATTTAGATAAGAGCAGCAGTGTATTCGGGACATGAAACAGAGGGGTTAGGGCCACGGCCCGTGGATCAGCCAGCAGCCCTGGATTTACTGGTATTTCTGGGGGGAATTTAGTGGGGAAACTGGGACTAATCCTGTTTGTAAAAAGTCACAGGTAGAGGGATTAAGGCCAGTTGTGTTGTCAGCCTCAACATGGACACAGTGCTGGCACAAAGCAAGATGAAGTGTTCCGGTGTCTGAGTGTCTGGGTGTGCATGTAATGGTGTTCCGGTGAGAAGTGCCCGGGAGATTTTTTTTTTTTTTTTTTTAGGATGGTCGAGCTTAACTGACCTTCAGTAAACACACACACACATACGTGGGCTAACACGCGAGCACATGCAGTGTGTGGGTATTGCATCGCATGCTTATTCATTCATTCAAAGCATTCCGTGTGAGATCAGACAGAGTCTGTGGAGTACAATAGAAAGCTTTTAGCCATTCACTTTCAGTCATGCACCGTCCAGCCTTTTTACTTCAACAACAAAGGAAGATTATTAAAGAAAACTCTCAGTATTTGTGGGAGTTAACTCCATACTTTCTTATTTTTTTCTTTCTTTTTTAACCTCGTTATTATTTCATGATTTAATGCCATTACTTGTATCGGTTGTTCTGGCAATTTAGTCACCAGTTACATCAGCAACGCGAGATAGTAGTGGTTATGGGAAAGAAGAACACGATGATAATTGCTATAATCATTTATTTTTGTGTTACTCATTATTGTGTTTTTGCAGAAGATTATTTAGTGGTGGGGTCTAACGTTTGTCAGCACCCCTGGAGTTTGAAAGATGAGGGAGTTTAAAAGACAGGATAGCTCTAGTGATGGATCTCTTTAATTTGCATCATAGAAACTGTATAATTCAGCATTTTTCATGCCTGACTCGTACTAGGGACTTAAATTGAGAGTACGTTGTCCAATGCTGAACCAACATTACATATTCTTTTTTAATTATTTTTTTTTTTTTATCAATCTCTTGTAAGGGTCCCAACTTTATGGAGGTGGTACTAAATTGCGAGCACACACTGATATCTGACTGAGAGGACAGGCAGGAGTTCCATTGGTGGAAAGTGATTATTACTGAAGTCCTATAGTTAAGTACGATTCTGGAGTACGTGTACTATGCCAGAGTCTTTTGGTTTAATGCTATTTTATACTTATATGCACATTTACTTTTCAAATTAAGGAAGCGTCATCTTAATGCCCTACATATAAAATGTAACATGCGAACATCATTACCATCTCATAAAGTGAATCCCACTGTTAAAGATTCAACCACATGTCTCTGAGCTCTTAGGCTCGTGATCTCTGACATGAAATCAGTGTGTGGGCGCGACTTCTTGTCATTTTTTCACATTAGATCGTATGTCTGTGATCAAAGATTTGACAACAAAACACTGACAAGAAACAGATTGGTTAGATAATCTCCTTAGGTTGGGAACTACCGGTCTAAACTTGCTAACCATTAATGAAATAGGTTAAACACTGATCCACATTAAAATGTAATAATGTTCGTTCGTTCGTTCGTTTTCTTCCGCTTTATCCATGCGGGTCGCGGGTGATGTTACCGCTTTTATACCACCTTTTTCAAGGTGGAGCGGGGATACTGGGGCCAAATCCAGTGGCTCTATGGGCGAAGGTAATAATGTAATACGTGATAATATATGAAAAGTAGCAGTTTTACTGCAGGATTTGTTAAATGCTGCTGATAATAATAAATACTTCGTACTGTTACTTAAGTAAAGGATCTAAGCACTTTTTTTCCACCGCTGAGGAGTTTACTGTAACGGTAGGATTCATCTTTGGACCGTGCAGCAACTTTTGTGGAAATTTGATGTTTTACAAAAATATTGATACCATCAATATTGTGCAGTGTTTGAGAGATGTTGCTTTGGACCAAATAGGTACAGTAACTGATCAGCATTCCCATCCTGAGGCATCAAAAAGAAAAATCCAAAGATACTGTAACTGCAATTCGATGTTTGATCGAGTTCACTGACTACATTATCGACGTGCATGCGTCGTATTCAAAAGCGAACACTGGGTTACGCGCACTTGCTCAGAACGAGGCGGGACTGAGACAATAAAGTCCAATCCTCCGGCTTTGACTTGAAGTTTAACGTCTTTCTTGTGACTAAATATCACCAGAGCAATCAAGCGCCTGTGAAATATCTCCGACCATTTCTTCAGCTGCAAAGCGAGAATTTATGTAGCGCCGATTCAGAGCAACGTGAAAGAATGATGAAAAAAAGCCTCTGAAGTTTTAAAGGGAATCTCATAAATAAGTGAGAGCAGAATTGACAGAGAGCAGCTGTTGCGGGGCCGTCTTGGCTCAAAGCAAAAAACCACATTGTTAGACATTTTTAAAGGAGAAGCTACTCAGTACTCTCTCAGCCAGCAACAGCCACAGCTAAACCACAGACAAATGGTTTATTAATTTCAACCTTTTTTCTTTTTTTTTTTTAACACTCGGAAAGACACACTGAGGAGCAATAGCCTTCTCTAACAAGTGTGCAGGTTTTACAATTTAAAAACCACACACACACAAGCAAAACATAACTTAGGAGAAATAAAGACAGAAATCACAAAGGCAAACGCATCAAGTATGTACATCAAACATACATCGGAGGGCAATTCACATATGAGCAGACTATCAATGAATCTGTTTAAAATGATCCCACGGCGCACGAGGTGCATATCTAAAAGCACAAACCATGCTCTGTGTACTTTTAAAACCTGTAGCTCAACCACATTAGGGTATTGTATTGTAACAGTATTGTTACAAATAATACGTAATATGCATCAGTGGGCTGGACATTCAAAACAACCTTTGCCGATTAACGGTTAACATAGTATGACGTTACTTTTAGACCATCACTAACGTCAGACAGACGCAGTTTGGTTAGGTTTAGGAAAAGGTAACACTCTGGGTTAAAATCACTACCTTCAGTCGAAGTGACGTGAGTACGTCACATTTGTCACGCCTTTTTACGTACTCGACATAATTAAAGAACAAGTCGCTCCTTACTCTTGGTCACAAACGAGACGCTGACCTTCGTCTCTGAATTGAAATTCAAGCTCATGAGCCACCCAGCCACCCCGACTACCCCCTGACTTGGACCTGTCCTGCTCTTTATAATTACTGCACTGAGCGGATGCTGCAGAAAGTGACGCTAGAAGGCAAACTATCAAAAGTGTTAGGCCACTGACCAGACGCTTTGAGAGTAAGAGAGGGCTGCCCACGCAGACATGTGGATAACATACACACTCCACCCAGAAGGGCCCCCAGTCAGTCTTGCTGAGAGGAGACAGTAACTGCTGCACCACCACGCTGATACAGAGCCTCAGGATTATGCAAAGCCCAATGTCGTGTTATGTAGACAGAGCTTGTTGGAATGAAGCTTTTCATTCTCAGGGATGGGTTTCATTGTAGCTTTACAATGCAGGACTGCATCATCGGCTGAGATGTCTAAACCAGTACCTAAAGTGTGTGACAGTGCACAGGACAGGGTGAGGACAAGGCCCATAATAGATCCTTAATCTCTTCTCGGAACAGTTCTGTTTTATGTCGATTCGATCCACAGAGCAGAGAGAGGTCACAGTCCAGAGGAGCGTCGACGGAGCGCTTTGTGCCACGTGCTCCGGCGGCATGCACTCGCATGCTGCACATGTGCACACTGTTACCTAAGATGTGCCACCGAATGTCCCCGCCTTCTGCCTCATTTAACCTGGCGGAGCACCCTGCGATAATCCCGCAGATGGCCACTCACTTTCTCCCTCTGTCTCTCTCTCTCTCTCTCACACTCACACACACACACACACACACACTTGCTACCCTGCCCCCACCCCCACCCGCCCACCACACTTTCAAATCTGCACATCTGTCTTCAGTTGAGGGCCTCTCTGTTTCTTGCTCACATTACTTTCCGTTGAGGTCTTCGTTGGCTGCCTGACCTTCACCGACAATCGTTTTGTAAATCTATTTTGCCACATCGCAAGGCCACAGGCGCTCTCTTCCTATTTCACGCCCACAGAGGTGCAGACACGAAGCGCGGAATGCTTTGTGAGCCCCTTCAGGCAAACCTGGAGCCAAGTTAGGCAGTACGGTGGCTGGAGCCAAAAACGTAGCCAAACCAATTGCTTTCTTCTTTGAGCAGCCGCAGCACTTCCTGTGTCCACTTCGCTTCATCTCCTTCCTCTGCCCAGTTCAATTAAATTCCAGGACGCGGGGGGACCGGCACAGCTCTCAGATTACCACAATCAAGTCATCGCTCTCCTTGATGATAGGAGTCTGACTCATTCTTAAAAAAAAAACACCTCCTCTTCCTAAAGAGACTTCCTCGGTCCGTCTTTATCTCCCTCTTCTATCTGACACATGCACCCCCATGTCTGTTCCCAACGAGTCGGGATCCATCGCAAAACATCGCTGACATATCAACCAAGACTGCTGCGAGTTTCTCTGCAAGACAGAGACAAGACAGGACATCGGGTACACAGATAATTATATTCCCACGGTGTAATATCCAATACCAGTGAAAGCAATAAATTCTCTTTCCTCGTCTTTCACACACACACACACTCACTTCCGTCATGTCTCTCTGTCATGCGCACACACACACACACAATCTATTTCCCCCAATTTCTGGTGCGGAATCTTCCGCCCAACCCAGCGGAGCCGATAAAATAATTGAGAAAAGAGAGACGGGAAGAGATAGGACTCCGAAACCGTATGATGCCAGAGCCGAGCCAGCCAGCACTATATTCCTCACTTATTAATTTGACTTCATGAATGAGCTGCCATTGTGCTGTGAAAATGACTGGAGATTAGCACTGATTAAAGAGGGAAATCAGTTAACATAAGCACCATCCCCACATCCTCTCCAGCATCCCTCCTAATTAAATGCAGCCATGTGGAGCCGGGGCTTGTCGAGCCTGACTCTCTCCCAGGCCCCGGCTCCACTCCTGAAGCCCGCATATCAAATATGTAAACCACTTTTGATAGCGGACAGATGGAATTAATTACTTCCCGCTAGTTGACTGATGAGGCTACATGAAAGTTAGCGCGGGCAATTATTTTTGACATTAATGGCGCTGTGTTTTTTATGTTTTTATTCTTGACGCGAGTCAGGGATGAAGAGAAGACTCTGCAAACTGTTAAGAGTATTCTCCCGAATGTTTTGTCTCGTTCATTTAATTGTCAACAGAAGGCGCGTTTCAAAGTAGACGTGAGGCTTTGACTTCGGAGCATGCTAATGAAGTGCTCGTAGTTGACTGCTGTCCAAGATAATAGTAGCTGATTAAAAAACGAACAAATGGTGGATTAGATCAAGAAAAGTTCCCGTGAAGTGTTTTTATCACATGTGTTTTGATCAGTCTCTCACGTATGTGCCAGTATCAGGCCCAACAATGCCAAAAAAAAAAAGAAAAAAAAAAAAGCTGGCTTGTAGGTATTCCTAATGCTTTTTTGGAGTTTTTAACTTCCTGGAAATCGCTAAACAAAAATGTAAATGAATCATCCTGCACTCGACGGTGTATGCTAATTTAGCCTCCAGCGCTTCTTGGCGCTGCCATGAATGAATTAAAAGAAGGGCAACACCAGAGCAGTGTTTCTGGGGGCCAGGCTTCATGGATTACAGAACAACAACACAACTGTTAAGTTTGTACTCTATTTTGGGTGAATCCGGATCATATCTTAAGGAGGAAATATTTTCTTCCCTGTCGTCTGTCCGGCCTCTGTCTTCTCGGACGCTGGTGTTCCAATCCGGTCCGGCCGTCTTCACCGAAAGCTGCTTGTCCACCCAGAGACAGCGGGCCACGCAAATCTGTATAATGAACATTAGGGCTATTGGCTACTGTTAGCGCCATCAATATCCGTGTCCTTCTCTAGCTGACTTTTTTGGTATGAAACACATTAATATGCCGAAGCAACAAGCGCCTCACTAGCCATATCAGGAGAACTTTAAGGCTGAATCCAGAGGTGTCACTATAAATACCCCATATCTCTGTGGTCATTCAGATCATCTAAAAAAAGCAATAGTTAGAAGTTCTGGTGGTGAAGCTGGAGCAGCGCTCTGACAGTCTGCCAAGCAGGCAAGGCACTGTGTCGCCAGAAGGTCGCTGTCAATGTCCACCCAGTCTGACATGTCCTTGGGCAAGACACTTAAACCATTTATTCTTCCAGAGGCAGCCCTCTCGCCTGCTCCTCTGCTCTGAACCCTTTGGTATTATGTCCACATGGATGCTTGTCAAAAGGGGATACGCCAGGAAATACATTTCTCCATTAACACTGTTGGAACGGATACTTATGTTTAAGAGATGCTTTCCCTTGCCCTTGCATGGCCCCCTGCAGAGGCCACATTTCATGCTCTGGGACACCAGTGTGGCCTTCCAAAAATCCACAGTGCCTTTGGCCTTCTGCACACCTGCATGTTGCATAAACATGAAATCACTCATTCTGCCAGGCTTGCCGGTAAATTAGCTCCCGAGGCCGCCGCTAGCGTAAGTAAATGCTTCTTTGACCCACACACACATCTAGAGTCACACCAAGGTCTGCAAAGAAAGTCGTAAAAGCTCTATTGTGCTCTACACTTGCTTTACAGCGCACTTATTCATTCCTGTGCTTGCAAGCATACCCTACAGTACGACTTGGGGCGCCCCGCTAATGGAGAGTAAATGATATTCACATCATGGGAAGAGACGGGGAGGGACGACCACACACCTATTCCCTCTGAGTCACCAGCCGTGAATTTTACATCCGCGTCCCTTTCGGTTGCAACCGACAAGTGAGGGTGCGCTGCATGTATTATGGATGAGGTGGGGAGCTTGGGAGGATGAGCGGGGAGGAGACGATGGTTATGGAGTTATCGCACGGAGATGGAAACGTAGACCAGAGGAGCTCAGCTGTGGCTCTGTGTCGATCGTCAAACGTAGAACGAGACAACTTGGCGTGGGCTGATGGTTCATGTGCGCTTAGGAGAGTCTGGTAAACACATAACCACCCCTCCACCTAGATTCATGAACACACAGACAAAAACTTACTGACTTGATACATCCACAGAAAAACCTGAGAGGTGCTTGAAGGTTTGGTTAGATGGTTTTTCTTTTCCTTTATTTTTTTTTTCTTTTATCACAGTCTATCAGGAGCTGTAGAGTAAATAGGACTGGGCTAACGCACTACAGAAAGAAGAGGCGGGGGGAATCCCCTAAGAGCGCACTTGATCGTGATCGAACGCATATCTAAAATAGTTGTAATATGCAGAGTCTCGAGGTGCACTTCATTTGATAGACGTGCCCTGAGAGCGTTTTTTTTTTTTTTTTTTTCCCTCTCTCTGCAACAACGTCGTTCTTTAGAGTGCATGACAAGACTGAATGCATATTTCACGCAGCTGTTACACAGACTGGAGGTTGGCTTGATTTGACAGACGTTCGACCGAAAACATGACATCCCTCCACCTTGTTGTGCTTAGACGACAGCGTGAACCCGTGCTGAACTACGTGCTTTTTTTCACATAGTCAAAATTCGCCTTCAAGCTGCAGTACACGTTTGTGGGGAATGTGCGTGCGTGTGATGCCGTACGTGTAGGGCGTTCCATTTAAAACATCGTCTTCAACACTGTTGCATGTAAATGAATCATCAAGTAAACGTGTGAAAAGTAGCATCTGTCGTCTGTTTGTAAGGCACAGGAAGCTACACTCGCTGAAAAAGAAAAATGTATTAAATATTTTAAACAGTCTCAAACGTATTTATCTCAGTCCATTTTCATATCCCGGCACGAAAGATTTTCCCTTTTTGCAATTAAACGTGTTTTGCACTCGACTCATGCATCAGCCATTATTGGCGCATAGCCAATGCGTGATCCATCCATATATGATGCCCATTTCTTATATTTTTGTCGCACCAGGATGAGAATGAGGCGGGGCTGATTTGTCTCATCTCACATACTGATTTTATTATGTTTCTGTTAAGAGGTCAGTAGCGCGGCTGACCCGAATCTGGTACATATCAAATAATAATACGCAAAGTCATATTCCTGAGGTGCCTTTGATTTTAATGTCATTCGCCTAATGCCTTCGCCCTCGCTGGAAGGTTTTATTCCCTTTTAGTTGTACGTGAGAATATGAATCAAGCGAACCTTGAGTGCAAGAGGCAGAGAAGCCATTCAGCCTGGCTCTGGGTCTGCGATACCTCACTCTGTATTGAAGGCGTCAAGGGCTCTCTGGCTGGTGTGCCTGATCTGGCCTGAAGGATGTGTATCTCTGTCTCTCTGCAAGTGACAATTACGCTGACAGAGTGTAGTCACATACGAAGGAATGTCCTATATATATCAGGAAAGTGAACAGAGTAGGCAGAGCAAACCCTGGCCGACATCCATTAAAGGCTGCAGGAGGCCGGATTACAATGGTTTTGGTGTGTAATTTGTGTGTGTGTGTGTGTGTGTGTGTGAGACAGAGAGAGAGAGAGAGAGAAAGAGATCATGTATGTGTGTGTGTGTGTGTGTTTTGCATGCATGTTATATTTATTTACATGGTCTATGATGTGCTGATTTGTATTTTGAGCAGTGCCTGCAGCCCGAGTTTCCCTCAGGAGGCTATAACCATTTAAATTGGATTGTTTTGATTTTGCACGTGCTGTTGTCTGCTGTTTGCAAGCACACGTGCAGAAAGTCATTTGCAAACCAATGAATTCCATCACTCGGTCTCATTTCATCTCAAAGCGAAATTTCATATTTTACCGAAGAAGAGAGGCAACAGTACACTTCCACACTCCATTTATCTCCTCTTAGTAATGTTTCCACTTCTCAGACTGAGGGGAATGCTGCTGACTGGAGGGCCCTGTAGGGACCCTACTGGCCCAGTAGGCTGTTACTTAGTAGACTGTACTTAATCAATATAGCAATAATTCAACCATGGCTTCAATGCTGACGCTGATCAACACTGACAGGATGTTTTCATCCATACTGGGGCCATGAGATATTTCACATTCATAAACATGTACAATACAATACATATATATACACACATACAGTACATATATATATATATATATATATATATATATATATATATATATATATATATATATATATATATATATATATATATATAGAGAGAGAGAGAGAGAGAGAGAGAGAGATAGATATATATATATATATATATATATATATATATAGATATATATATATATATAGAGATAGATAGATATGTGTATATATATATATATATATATATATATGTATATATGTATATATATATATATAGTCTTTGGCTCACCATGACAAAAAAGCAAGATAACAACAAGAAACAAAAAAAATACCTCCTGAGAATAAAGGACAGTGCAGAAACTACACCAAGCTAAAACAAATCAGGAACCATTTCAACATAACACAAAGTTTCTGTGGAGCGAGAGTCTGTTGCACTTGGAATTAAAAGATAGGTCGGTAATATGTTTGACTGCCAAAGGTGCCCTATAGGGCCTCCCAAGAGTTGAGAGTAAATTAAGGATGAGACTCGTCTGCCAGGATGCTTAAAGCTTTACCTCTTGCCCTGACAGTATGGAGCTCACTCCGCTTTAACTGGGGCATCACAACGATTTTGCTGGCAACGGCAGCTTTTCTACTCAGCTATTTTTTCTAAGCCTGCAGTTCCGCTGGCCATACCACCACGTCGTGTAGAATGTTAAAAACGCTCCCGATCAGAGTGGTTCAGTGGGTCGCCATCCCAGTTTTGTTCGCGGACTTCACATTCGACAGAGTATGGGATTTGGAAGATTGCCCGTCCAACTTGGTGTTGAACAAAAAAAAAATAAATCACTTGTTCTGGTTTGAGTCATGCCCATCGTGTGTCATTTTCACCGTTGACCGTGTGCATAATTTCTGTTTTCCCCCACTGTGTTTACCCAGCGTAGCGACTCGCTGCCTGGGCAGAGTGAGGCTCGAGCATTATCACAGACACTTTAAGTATTCTCAGACAACGCACTCCAGCACATATAGCGTGAAGGTAAAGCCCAGCTCTGCGCCATACCGATAAGAAACCTCTGGTACTACTATGCTGATTGCCTCCTTTTACCTGTGAAAGAACATTTTTGCTTGTGAAACGTAGTACAAAGTCAGCAGAATAATACCCACCATCTGTGATAACCCAAAATGTGCACACACGCTGGATTTCACATTCAATTGCACATATTTTTTTTTTCTAATCTACACAGCACACACACACACACACACACACACACACACACACACACACACACAACTATCATAAACAAGCACCCCGAACACACCATCTTACCCCTGATAGATGCACCTGTTTTCAGGACCTCGTGCCTCACTGCAAAGTGAAGTGTTTAATTGAGAGTGAGTGAAGAGAAGGGGCTGTGCCGTTTTGGCCCCACTCCACCCAGCGGCCTGTGAAATAGACTGTATTTCACGCCATGCCCAGCGACAGACATGAAGGAAGTAACACCCACGCCTCAGCACCATTTCCTTTCGCTCGCCGAAACATAAACACCTGAAAGAATTTTCATACGTTTAGTTATTTCATGCATTTCTCACCTCCCTATTTCACTTTGACGCTCGCATGGCTCAGTGGCTTCGATTATTTGGGGTGAGGCAGCGACGCCGTGGAGTGACAGAGACACCAAAGGGTAGATGGAGAGAGGTGTTGTGAGAAAGTTGCCGAGGGGAGAGGCGACCTGATTGATTTTAAAGGGCTCAAGTTAATTCCCTTTGGTTTGTTCTTGTGCACAGTCGTGATTGGCTTCGATTTTAATATGGTCAAGATCAGCCCACTGGCTGGTAAGTTGTGTAAACACTGGGAGGATTGGTGATCATGGAAAAGAATGAATCAAACAGTGACTTGCAATGCAATAGGTGTCACTTGTAGTAGATGTATCAGCTCGACAGTTTCCCTCATGTCTCATAGCCTGTCAGCTCGCTGTTTTGGTTTTATGCAACCATTCTGTTTTGGTCGACTCTCACTGCTCCCACCATCACTGATCCAGCACCAGCAGGAAGTTGTTTCAGCTCTGAAAATCCACTGGTGGACGAGGTCAGTATCTAGCTAATGTACTTAATTGAGCCTTTAGCAGCTAAAGCGGGCCATCAAAGCAGAGTTAAAGACAAAACATGAGATGAATGCTAAAATGTGTCTTTGCCTGCTTGACGTAGGTCAGCACGTGTTTGACAGCTTTATGATGTGATAATCTGTTAATTACAGCTTGTTGCCCTGTCTGCAAGTCGCCATTAATACACATTCAAAGCGGCATTAAACAATGTCGCTTAAACACTTTACAAGGTGAATACAGAAAGAATCCAGGAGTAATCAACAGAGTATGAATCTGTAATTTGTCTAACAATCATGGCACAAACCAAGAGTATAAAAACCTTTCATTAGCATACATTCATAAGGATATCATCATAATCAAGTACCGATTGTCTGAAGACACGTTGAAGGGTTAAACTTAGCCCTCCTACAACTAAACAAGGCCCTGGATGTAGGGTGACTCTCTACCAGTGCCATGACAGTTCAACACACTTGTCATTGTTGAGCAGCAGACACGTGGCTCAGGTGTGTCAGTCCAAGTCACAGGTAAGTCCTGAGTCCTTTTTGTTTCTCAAGCAACACAAGTTTAGTCCTTAGTTAAAGGGATAGTTTGGGTTTTTTGAAGTGGGGTCATATAAAGTACATATCTATAGTCAATATGTTTCCTACCGTAATCAGCGATCAGCGCAGCCTCAGTTTGGAGAAGTAGAGAGCCGCTCCAGCCCAGACGCTCAGCTTTGTACTGCAGTGAAAATTTCGTAGGGATACGAAGGTTCTGTGGTTGAGAAAATGTAGTGCCAAAAGAAAGTGCGGTCTGACAGTGATGTAAAGCGGTGTGAATTTTACCTATACAACGTACACTTGAACTGATGTGAAAAATGTTATGTGTGCCTTGTTTTAGGTGGTTAATTTCGCTTTTTTGCTGAACCCCGTTCACTGCAGTACAAAGCTGAGCGTCTGGGCTCGGTGTAATCGGTGATTACAGTAGGAAACTTGACTATAGATATGTACTTTATATGACCCCACTTCAAAAAACCCGAACTATCCCTTTAAGTCACTTTTTTCGCCGCCCAAGATAGTGCGGTCTTATCTGCAGTTATCTGAACTTTATTATTCTTAAGAGAAAAGACAAGGTGTCAGTAACTATCTAATAATATTATTGACCTCTTTATCTAACCTTTTTCAAAAGTTATGACAAAGAATAACATTTGTATTTGAAAAAAGAGAGCAAGAGAGAGAGAGAAAAAGTTATGACCAAAATCAAACATGGCATAAATGATTCAGCTCCCAGACACTCAGAAATGTAAAAGGCCTTCAGTTTATCAGGCTAGAAACATAAAAAGATACAGCAATGCGTATGAACTTTTTTGAAGAATTCCCTTCCATGAGCACCTCTGGTGATTTAATTTTTATATCATGCTGGAGCTAAACCCACCGTGTTATAACAGTGGGTTTTAGCTCCCGCTCGTTCTCCTCGGAAAGAAAACAGACATATAGTTTGACTGGGAAAAGCAGCATATTTACTGTCATCGTGAGGTGGTGACCTCTCGTGGTCATATTTATCAGTACTGCAGCAATGAGGGAAGTTGGTATCAAGAGTGGGAAAGTCCACTTAGGGAGGGTGGGGTGTAAGGCATGTGATTTGGAAGATGGCATGCCTTGTCCGGCTGCTGAAACCAAACCGTACGATGAAGGTACACCGCGTGTCCATTGTAATGGTGATATATGTTGTTTTGGGAGTCACTGGCAATCTACTTATTCAGTTCTTTAGGTCTGGCGATGTGTTTAAGTCAGTATCTGTCCACAGGCTGAAGCACAAGATACTGTATAGTGCTGTGTGTTACTAAACATTCATTCAACACATTATGTGTTTCTGATATTAGGATAGAATTATGTTCAATGGCTACCATCACCCTAAAAACTGATTTTAAGGCTGCAAAGAAATTAAAAATGTTGAGCCCTTGACCCCCTTCAGTACCCAAAATGTTATCTTATCATTACAGTGTCTCTGAATCTTCTTTGGGAGAACAAAATGTTGAGTGTGCCACAGTTATTATTTCAAGGGCTGAGATAAAGCTAGGAGCCAGACCTTGAAAATGAATTCGAAGATGCAGGAATGTCGAATTAAGGAATAGTGGGATCCCTTTTAGTCCTGGTCAACAACTCCAAATTATAAACTGTGGCCGGCAGGAACGGACTCCAAAAGTGTCAGCGACCGCCCCTATCCAAAACTGCCAAGTTTGTTCACCTGTCTAGAATACGGTGATGCACTAGACGCCGTGTTGAGCGTAAACACATGGCAGTGTTGAAGAGGACACATCTCTTCCACATAAGAATACTGTAAGTAGATTGGCCTCATGGGGATGAATAATATAGCCATGTCTTGTGATTAGTGAGGCACACAAGTAAAAAGCTCATTAAACTAGTAGACTGGGAGACAGATGGAAGTCTGCTCGTCTGCTACGCTCTTCTAATGAGGTTGTCCCTGGGAAGCTTAGTGACTGATTTCTATTAGGAGTGGTGGTGGTGGTGGTGGGGGGGGTTAGAGCAAAAAAGGAGGGATTGTGGAGAGGATAGAAAAGAGGCTGTGTTTGTGGTTTTATGGTCTACTTCCACAGTTAGACTTCAACTTTTCCTGTTCCTCCAGGAAGAGACACAGTGGACGCGTCAATGGCTTATGAATCCTTATAAAACTTCCCAGTTCTGTCTGTGTTCGGAAACTTTCTTTGTCACAACTGGGATACGTCGTAGCAGAATTTAATCTCATTTTCTTTTGTTCGGGGGTAGAATAGAATGCCCTTAAAAAACTCCATTGTCATAGACGCCGGGCGAAGGGTAAACTGTTTTTTTTCATCCTGGGTAATATGAGTTGCAATGGCATGCACATCCCCATGGCAACAAACCAAGTTATTGCCGCCCGTGTACAGGAATAATGTGGTGCCAGGGTGTTGTTAGCATCTGACCTTCTGATGTTTTTTATGAAAAGCTATTCATACGAGCTTGATAAACGATGTAGCCAGGACAATTCCTGAATAATAGTTAGACCATTTTTTTTTCATTGTCAGTGTGACAAATACAAAGATTTACGAGAAAAAAAAAAAACACAAGCGGTTGGCTTATGAACTCCCTCCCCCACTGGCAAAATGTTGTGCATTATGTCTAGATTTTGCCGCCGAGCGCATGTTTTATTTTTCATTAATTTCCTCCTCGCTAGTGTCCTCCAGCCGGATACTGAACTCAGGAATGAACAGCTCTCTCTGCCACTAGCATGTTTCTTTTTTTATTAATGCAAATTTGAGGGGATCATTTGTGAAGACATGCCCTCATGAATAATTTGCTCATCCAATGGTTTTTTTTTTTTTTTTAATCCCTGAGAAATAACATGTTCATTCCATGTAGCTGCCTGCCAGGCAGGTTGACTGTGATCTCTCTTGTTACTCTTGACATCAGACATTTAGCTCATTCAACGATAAAATGTCCTGTGGGGTGACATTGATTCAAACAGTGATGTAGCGTACTGTATTTTATTGCTTTTTTGGGCATCAGTCAGTAGGCTGTGTTAGTCAAGTCAAGCTTTGGGAAAAAAAAAGTTTGTTGGATTAACGTTGACTCACCATCCGGCTAAATTACATAAGACATAAGACTCCCAAACAGAATGATTCAAAGCATCTTGCCTTTCTTCTAACTTTAGCATACCCACTGCACAACAGGAATTAATGGCTCATGCAGAGGTTATAACTTATCATGTGCATTTGCACCCAGATTCCCCAGTCCAAGGCTGTGTCCCCCGCTGAGAAAGTGATATTTAAATGAAGGGAAGAAGCTGCCTCTACTGTTTTACCGCTTACGCCATCTGGCGAGATTATCATCAGCACGGCTTTGCTCCCGGAGAGCCATTACAGGAAGATGAAGTAAGATGCGTGAAGTATGAATTGTCAAAGTCATTCCAGTGCCATATGGTAGAAGCCTAAAGGATGTGAAGAGAAAACTCTCGATTGCCTCAATGACATTAACTTTATAAACACCCATGAGCTTATGCTTAACTGTCTCCCTCAGACGCCGCTCTCATTTGAAAGGAGATTTCTCTTGGATGAAACACTGTCACGTCTTTTTCATGCCTGCATGTCGAACACTATCACTTTTTTCAGTTGTTGCGTGGAACCTCCAAAATTAGCTGCCACAGGGATCTATTGTCTGCAACGGCGATCAGGCAAACGCTTGTATAGAGATGGATGGTTTTCATTAAGTTTTCACAATGGAACAGAATGGCAACAAATTGCAGCCAATATTGCTGTTTGAAGTGAAATGGATGTATAACGGATGTAAACTCTGTCTCCGCGCTGCATTTCCTTTGCTGTTAAAACAACGCTCCAATCTGCTCGATCCGTCTATCGCGGCTTTTTATTGACGCTTCGTGGACATAAAAAGGATCGGGACATGGTTGCAGGGACTGGTATTGACATGAACCAAGCTGAATTGCAAGTTGTAAATGCAGTTATATTGAGAGGGGAAAAAAAAGTCCCATGTTTTAAAATGTCTTTAATAAAGAACACTAACTTTCTTATATGCATTTCCATTTTATCTATCTAACCACTGTTTCACAGTCGATGAAACACGTCAGTCAAAAGGACAATTACGTAGCCTTTCATGATAATAGCTGAATTACTGTTTCGTTTTGAAGCTGGATTTAATCAGAACCCATCCTCTTAAGTTATTCTAGCTATTTGGCTTGCACACATCTATTAGAAAAATGGAATCTAATGATGTATTGGATCTAGCTCATCCTCCTCCTTTACAGCATTCGGTGTTTACTTAGCGCTAACGCTAGCTGAATGACACTTATTGTCTGTCAATGCTGACTGAGAACTGTGCCGAGGGGATTGTAATTTAAACATTGTGCCTGCGCCGGTCAGTGATTTAAACCCCATCCAGTGAACATATGTGGGTCATCTTTCACCCCAGCCCCAGCGATAATTACAGTCACAATTACCTGCTGTTTTATTTACTGAACTCCTTTCAACCCTACTTTCATTTAGATCCCATAGTAACAAATGCTCTTCCATTACACTTCTGCACTGTTTTTTAATTACACTGTTCATATTATATTATGTTTATACAAGTCTATTTCTATTTTTTACCTTTTTTATTACGCTGTTTATTTTTTTTACTATCATTATTTTTTATTGTAATATTTCCGTCCTCTGGCCGCTGTGACACAGAAATGTTCCCGTTTGCGGAGGAATTAAAGGAATTCTGATTATGCTTCTAAAGTCAATCAGCTCAGTATGAAATTGGACTTTTGTGTGAAAACGGAGGTGGACAAAAAGGTTTATGTTAATCTGAAAATACGCCAACATCGACGCCTCCCGAGTACCTCCTAAAACTAATGACAGTGCTTTGGATTTCGCCCTGGTGGAAGAATGCTGTCCTCTCCTTCACAGCGATGCAATGCACCGCTTCACTTTGTTTTCCGGGCTGTGATTTGATTTTGATGTGGCAATTTTCCTGACGATACATTCATTTGTCCAGGACAATAAGGTTATAATTGTCTTTCAACTCATTTTTTTTTTTCATTCCATTGCAATCAGCAAATGATTATACAAAAAGGATATGCATAATACAAATGTGTAGATGTTGCAAGTCACTTTATTTTTTTCGATTTGTTTTAATTTGAGCATTTTGAATCGCCCATTATTTTCAACCAGCAGTTGTGTTCCTAAAGGTTGCGTGGCATTACTTTAAAAAAGATCTAGCTGTATTATTAAGTCATGTTAATACTGTTGACATTTGCAGGTCAGTTGCAACTCTTCTTTTCCTGTATTCAAACCGCTCCCACTGCCAGTCATCACTGGGTTCATGGACGTTTCCCCAGGAGCCGCTTGAAACCGCCGGTGATTTCATGGTTGCGAATATGCCACCAAATCCCCCCCAGTTGTCACCACGCAGGCCGGCACCGTGTTAAAACTGTTTGACATGTACCCTTTCTCCAATTTCCCCCTGACTTGAGCTTCGTTGACACCTCTGCCCACCTCTGCCAGTAAAACTGCACGTCATTTCAATTCCCTTGGACACCTGAGGTGATCTAGCAGAGATTTAGCTGGCTGGGCACGAGCTGCCACCAGTGTCACAGGAAGAGGGAAGATGCTATTTTTCACACAGGCCAAGCCGTTGCTATTTTCTGTTTCCAGTGTGGAGAGTCTGACCGTCGATATTGTAAGTTAGGGCCAGCTTTGTCTAGTTTGCATGTGTCACAAAAACCCCAGTATCTGACACACGATAAGGCCGGGGCTGTGGTGAACTGTGAAGACTCGGCCGTTCAGACGAAACTGCTCAGCGAGGTCCGCACTGCTAAAGAGCCACAAACTGGGTTCACAGAAACACACATACGCACTCGAACGCTCATGCCCACAGGTCTGAGTGAAGCAACGCGCACACATACTGTACGCACACAGTCTGCTCACGCCTGCTGGTGTTTCACTGCGACTCGACGGTATCATGCCGACAGCCAGAGGTTATTATAGCTGTCCGATGCCTGAGTCCGTGACAAACACACAAAATCAGGAGGTGTTTTTTTTTTGCAGCACAGGAAACCACGTTACTCTCTCCGTCTCTGACTCCAGCAGTTCTCCTTCTCTTCAGCCTCCCTCGCTTGTCCTCGAGCAGCACGAGCAGCTCCACTGTGGCCATCTACCCGCACATCGCCATCCATCCTCCCATCTCCTCCCCCTCTGGCCACCCACCGACTGACGCGACACCTGCCAGTTTAGCAGCGTGTCAGCGGCCGGTTAGTCGGTCAGTCACGTCAGCACATCAGTCAGTTAATCTGTCGGTCAGAGGCGAGTCTGCTTGCTCTCCAGTCGGACGGTCAGCCAGTCAGTCAATCAAACAGACAGCTTGTCACTGAGGCGGCCCTTCAGCCAGACGTGCGAACAGTCAGCTGCGTGACGTTCACCAACGCAGCACCGTGCCACCACTTTCTCCTGACAGATATCCTGGCTGATTATTTCCCAGCAGTGCCACCGAACAGAAATCTCGGTTCAGCAGCAGTTGAGGGTGGTTTCCCTTCTGAGGAAACTGCTTTCATCTCTTTGCTTGGGGTTATTAGAAGTTAAATATTAAATGATAATGAATATCATTCAATGAAAAGTCGGAGAATGTGCGGCTCAGCGCATGTTGTGTTGTTACACTTAAACCTTTGCTGCTTTTTTGCATTTGTTTCCCGAGGGAAAGATTGATTGCTGCTGTTTTGGTATATTTGTACACAGGCATGAAGACACACACACACACACACACACACACACACACACACACACACACACACAAAATAATGAGAGAACGAAGGGATGAGAGAGCAATCTTGTTTATTTGTTAGTGAAGGAAAGTCTGTTTTGCTGTTCTTGTTGATTGGAATGATTTGGATGGATGCTTCACCACTATCAATGCGGGTAAGTGTGTATGTGCGTACGTGTGTGTGTGCGAGGAAGAGAGGGTTTATCAATTTTTTTCCAGCCTATTAAAACTGCCGGAAAATTGCATATTCTATTGAACAGATAATCTCGCAGCCCGATCCATTTAGTGCGCTGCAAACGCCCACACCTACCTGTCGCATTCTCACATTTTAATTTAACCAGAGAGAAAGATGGCTGACCCCGTCAGAGCTATCTGTCACCATGGTGAGTAGATGGAGGATCAGCACAAGTTGGGCCTGTTTCCAAACAATGATGATGATTCGGAGTTATTATTGTGGCAAAGCTGTTTTTTATTCTCTCCTCGCTGAATACAAATCACAGGAGACAGACAGAAGTAAAGGAGAAAGAGTGATGTACTCTCTATATATTGAAATTTAAGTCAATATGTGTAATGAGTTTGTAAAAATTTGCCGCCGCCCATACATATGCGCTGAAACACACCTACCATCTGGTGCTCACAGTTGGACTCAGTTGCACTGCTTTGTCCACTGAAATCTACAACTTACAACTTTAGTCGCTGGTCTAAAAATGTCTAAGAGTTCCAGCAGTGTTAATGCACCCCGGCACGCTAGGAGAGTGCTGCTAGACCTGAAGCCAGCATCAACAAGTAGCTGGTGTAGAAAAAACTGAAGGATTAACCTGTTCGACTGGGAGTGTCTGTGTGTGTTCCTGGGTTGGGGGATTTTTTGTACCTTTGATTTCTCCCAATTAATTACGGATGATGGTAATATTTGAATGCTACCCTGCCTCTTCCTCACCTCTCCCTCCCACTTTGTCTGACTCATGATTCCCCGCTATAAACACTCCAGCCATTATATACACTTCTCTTGATTCTCTGATTTATTCTGGGCATAAGGTGCAAATAAACCGCATAAATAATAGCTATCAAAGAGGTCATATTTTGCTTTTGGGGTCTTTGCCTTTCCTTTACTGTGTTATGTACAATTTTTGGGCATTTTAAAGGTCTGCAAAGTGAAAAAGCCCAGAAAACCCTGCTCTGCCTGAAATGCCTGGTTTGGAGTCGAGTCTTTACTATTGTAACTTACGTTCATCACTATGTAACAGGCGTTATATAAATACATATTTACATACATTAATTATAAAGTATTTCCATTCCAGTCAGTTAGCAGATCTGCAAATACTACTGCTGTAGCAGTGTTATTTTGGATCACACTACCTTGCTTGGCATGACCCGCCTTTATGTGCCTCTGATTGGCTACATCCTGCCTGTTAAGTAATCCACATGTGCAACTCTCACCAAGGATTGAACAGAGGCGAGATGTCTCACTCTGTAACTAAAACAGGACAAAGTGTGAAAAAGGGATGCTGCATCAATGCACCAAAATGAGAAAAATGATGCCTTTTATGAAAGTGAAAGTATGTAATCCTACTCCACTAGGACCCCAAAATAAAAGTATGAACCTGAGTTTAACATGATGTGACCTCTTTAAGGCTTACTTGCGAGGCTGAAAAAAATGTTTTCAGCATTGTTACCTGGAAAAGTGCTTTAGAAAAGGTTTGGACCAGATTCATTATAGCTCCAGAAGCTTAATAATAACAACTGAAATGAGTGTGATTGTATTCAGTAAGCATATTGATTATAAGCATAACTGTAATAAAGGCTGGGCAATATATCAATATAACATAATTAGCATGATATGATTTTAGATTTCTGATACCTATATTTTGATCTGGCTTTAGTGTTGTCTTCTCCTGGTTTTAAAGGCTGCATTACAGTAAAGCGATGTGGTTTTCTGACCCTACCTACTGTTCTACTTGTTCTTATACAGTTCTAACTTTGAAGAAGTGCTTTGCATGCATAATGACTTATGAACAACCCACACCTTAACTCACAATAAAGCTACGGATACAACAGAGAGGACAGATGATGTGACACTTTACATTATGCATTTATCTCTCATTACTCCTTTCACAAGGCTGAGTTCTGACAGTGTACAGCCACTGGCTATGAGAACAGCTGCAGCTGCTCTGCTTAGTCGTGATGGTTAGGGTTGTAGATATGGTTATGGTTTACAGCTGAAAAAATGTACGGTGCGTCCTCTGGGTATTTATTGGGCATAAACATTAGGACATTTTTCAGTTATTCAGTTACTCATAAGCATGTGCAGTGTAATCATCAAGATTTTAAATCGTAGCAATCAAACATGTATGATGTTAGCGGGGTGCATGTGAGCATTCCAGGAGGCCTAAGAGTTGATCTATATACCCGTCACATTACCAGAAAATGGAAGGAGCCCTACACCAGTATTAGAAAAATCACACTAAGACTTATTCAAAACAACCAATTTGTACTGGTAAACTGCTCTGTATTTAAGCCACTGCAGTAGAGTCAAGTCAGCTTTATTCTTAAAGCCCAGCAGCACATGTCACAAAATTTGCCTCGAGGGCTTTAAATGCACAGCGTATTACATCCTCAGTTCGAAGTGGAAACATTTCCCCCTGAAAGAACTTTTAATAGTGAAAAAACAGTTCTCCGTCTAGATGGTAAATTAATGCAACTAGGCAATCCAACTGACTTTGTTCCCTGTTGATCAAAAGAACGCACTTTGCGCAGTGCCGTAGTTAAGTGGACTCTCCTCTATGAAGACAGCCATGCACTGTATTGACTAAGATATATTCAAACAGATGGCAAGCTTCCTGTATATATACACTTAAACACAGAGGCATCTATGTGCTGGCAGTCCTGTTTTTCAGTTCACTCCTATTATACTGCACTCCTCAATGCTTTTCTTATCCTTGACAATTTTGAAAGGGATTAAAAGTCTGCATTGTCAAATAAAATGCATCCATTCCTTTCATACGGTTAACACAGCGGGCTCTCTCGCAGTGGGCCGCGTTTGTGTCACTTTTACTCGGCTTATCTCTGCTTGTATTGTACTGAGTCATCGGACTGGACTGCACGACATAAAATGCAAATATCCAACCCAGTTTTAGTCTGATGGTATATACCTGAATCCAATCAAATCAAAGTGTAATGGTCCAGAGGTGCTCAGCCTCCTTTTAAGGCTTACTTAACTGCTCGTCTTCGATTCTGACACCATGTTATGAGATAGGAAGTCATCCGTAATGTCCTTTGTGAGTATATTCTGGAAAGCTATTCAGTCCATCCAAAATGCCATCGAGTATGACGTTTCCATGTCGGAGAGGGATGAAAAAAACAAGCCGAACTCTCCCCGTGGTTCTTCAGTCCTCCGGTGATGTGTTCGGATGTCAGTGGATGGAGGATAATGTAAACTAGGCTGCGGTAGAGTCGGAGAACATCAGCACACAATGTGGATGTTATAGACATGACACCCTTATGACTAATTCATGGAAGGGAAGCTTGAGGATCGGCGCAGTACTCCTCTAAGGCACCCGACAGCTGATTGTTTGTAACTCATGTCTCCTCCACCCTATCAGCTGAGAGCACAGGGAGCCACTAGAAACCAGTAAATGCCGCCGTTACGTGTGCGGCTCCAGTTTGGCACAGCAACGGGAATGATTTGGGTGCAGGAGGGAAATCGAGTTCCAATTATGTGGATAAGAAAAAGAAATGTGAATTAGGCAGTGTGATTGTGGCTTTGAGAAAAGATAAACAAACAGTGTTGCTCTTTTCTGTGCGTTTAGGCTTTTTTTTTCCTCCGAGAAAATGGTGATGAAATAAAAACAGCGACTGTTAACAGCTCAGCCGGGGCACACAGTATGAGATGTGCTCATTTATGTTTTATTGTCCTTTTATTTTGATCATTTAGAACGGTAAAGTTAATATCAATGGTGTAACTGACGGTTTTATTGCCAGTATACGTAATAGGGCGTTTGATCGTTGTCATCCTCGATGTGATGAACGCTCTTCCTGCAGGGAAATGGAGGTACAGCATAGATCCCCAAAAAAATCAATCAGTTGCCTCATGGCTGACTTGAATTCGGGTCCTGGGAGACAAGATCTCCAGTAATTACTGTTACTGTGTTCTTGTCAGAGCCAAAAACATGGAACTAATGTGAGTGTAAATGCACTGCAGGCTCCACTTCCTGGCCTGGCTAATAGTTTTTGCATTGACGCACCATTCAATGTGAACTGCTCAGAATATAGAGATGTAATTAGGGCTGAGCATAGAGCAAAAAAAAAATAATAATCAGTACCTTGACTTTGATTTGGTTTCTGAACAATACTCTTTTTTTTCCTCCATACCAATTTTGGAAATCCATTTTACAAAGATAAAATTGCATTACAATTACTCTCTCCAGAGGAATCTGTTCAAAGCCCTTGACGCAGCTGTAGAAACTGCATTTACTTTGGCCGCTCTGCTCAACCTGGATAACCAGACTTAAATGAAGAAATGAATTGAATATCTGTACAGTATTGGATTATATGGAACAATATGAATAACTGTCAAAAGGAGCATTAATAACAAATATTATGGCAGCAGTACCCCATTGCAGCATCTAGCATGCCTGATCCAAAGTGATAGACTGTGTGGGTGACGTTTGTGGTTAAATAGTGGCAGAGTGAGACATCTTATCTAATCTTTAATAAAGAGCAGCTAGCCCGAGTCTGACAACCCTTAACTTCACATGTATTTCACTCCTTTTATTTGTGAGACACCACGTTTGCCCTCAGAAACACTCGCCGCCTCAGATCCAGGTTATCCCTCCCCGCAGTGGCGAGGAGAGGATTCACTGGCGGTTCCAATCGGGGAGGGGGGGCCATGTTGTAGAAATTTTCTCCACATAACTTTGGAAGGAATGACACTGATAATATCAGTACTCTCAGACCCATTACTTATTTGGTACCGATGTACTGCTGGTAACAATATAAACAGCATGAATAGAAAATACAAATTCCAAAGACATTTACACAGTTGCACATTGACGAAAATGTTTACAACAATGACACCGACTCGGATTAAAGTTATGTTCGAGTATTCAGTAAAACAGCAGAACTGTTTCTAAGGATAAGCTCTGACCTAAAAAAAAGGGGTTGGCTAGACCCACACTCCTCCCTGGACGCGTATTACTCAGGTTGTGTAATCTGCAAATCTGTTTGCAAAGTCCCACTGCGGGGACTCTCCTTCCTTAATGGGACAAAATACGAGTTTGCATTACATAAATAATTCAATTTTAGGGTGAAGTCTATGTTTAAAGTTAAGCTAAGGTCAGGGTGAGGGTAGTGTTTGGGTCAGGGCTGAGCTGAGGCTTGATTTGGTTCTCTGTGTCTTTTGTGTTATGGTTCTTGTATTCTGTGTCTTATGTCTCTGTCTGACGTTTTGATTTATTTCCTTGTGCCTTAATTAAGTGCTCACCTCTGTGCTCTTTCCATCATGTTCTCTCCTCTGTATTTTCCCAGGCCTCCTTTCTTGTCCGTCTCCCCCTGTCTGTCAGCATTGCTCCCTTCATGCCTTCTTCCCGTCATTAACTCACCTGTCCTCCTCCCTCCTCTCACCTCACCCGTTCCTCGTCTTGTCATTAGTGTCTGTATTTAGTTTCTGCTCCCCCCGTTCTCTTTGTCGGTTCATTGTCTACTTCTGTCTGGTGTCCCTGCGGTGTGTGATGTCTCCTCCGAGTCCCTTCTTTTTGCCCGTTCCTCATGGTATGCATTTCTTGGATCTTGATTTCTGGTTTTTCCTGTGTTGGACTTGAACTTTGAATTTCTGTTTGCACTTTGTTCTGATTTATTTTGCTACTTTGTTTTTGATTCCTGGATTCATTTCCCTTTTTTGTGCTCCTTGGTTGTTGTGGGATTTCAGCTTGGGATTTATTAAAGCTCGCTTGTTGTTCTATCGATCCTGCCTCCTGTCCAATCTGCTTTTGGGTTCACCTTTTAGTTTTCCCCTTAAACCCCGTCCTGACAAGTTCTTGGGGAAGACTCAGGAAATGAATGCACGCCTTTGTAATGTCCACAACATGTGGTGGAAACACAGCTGTGTTTGTGTGTGTGTGTGTGTGTGTGTATGATGTCCATAAAAGCTGACATTTTGTGCACTTCCCAGAAGTGTTTTGTCTGCATATTTGTGGTGACTGCCTCTGCATTCCTCTCTGCTCTCTGTCAGGCTGGTGGACATGATAGATTGCTCACCCCGGGGTCGAAACGGTCCTCCCCTTCATCCAACAGGCCTTTTTAACGATGGGGGCCTACCGGGGGGGGGGGGGGGGGGGGGGGAGTCAGCTGTGAAGCCTCACCGCTGGCCAAGCCCCCCCAGCCCTCATGTCCATATGGCCTCCATTATGAAGCGAGCGGCAGTACAGTCGCCTGTGCGGTGAAGGAATGATTTTGAGGCAGCTCAGCTCTGAAACAACTGACTTGTTTTCTGTCATTTTGAAGGATGAGGGGTAGGGAGATACAGAGCGACTGAATCAAAGTGCATGTGTGTGTTAGTGTGTGTGCAGCTGTGTGTATTTGCGTGTCATCGAGTGAGCTCACGAGAGAGCCGGATGGACGGGGCTGCTTTGGCCAGTCTGAATAATTGAAACTCTTGTCCACCATTGTTCTCTCGGCCAACAAGTGTGCTTGTATGCAGGTATCTGTCTGGCCGCCTGACACATCTCTCCGCATAGCTGATGGCACTACTAGATTTCCGTGCCAGCCGGAGTGATGTGCCTGCAGGGCCGAGGTGGTAATGACTGACTGTACAGTGGGGAGCGTTCACATCCAGGATGCCGAACATACTCTGTATAATTTGGCCTGATGAGTGTAATTGCAATCCCAGTGGCGAGCAGTGAATTCTCACTGTCACAGACTTAGACAAGCCCAACAGCGTGAGGTTTCTCGAGAATTAAAAGTCCCACAGTGTATGACATGCCGCCCATACATTTTTTTAAACACAGCTTGGAGATATTCTTCCTGACAGACACGTGCAGTGTTCTGTCACGCTTCAAAATTGACAAAAGACACTCTCACATGCCTTCGGGGGGGGGGGGGAGAGAAAGAGGCAGCATCCACCTCTCCATTATCTATAACAGAGACGTTGTAGGAGAGGAGACAAACCACTGAAAGCATTTTTAATAGAAAAGTCAGAAATGCCAGAAATGGCAGACATGTATCACGGCCTTTCCCCCAGAAGCCAATCATCTGCTTTATCACAGCCGAACCGGGAAACATATCGATCGGCCAGTTGTGATGACAGGAGCGCGCAGTAAAGATTCACAACAGTGCGGTGTTGCTGCAAATGGACTTCCGATTTGCATGGGAAAGGGGACTGTCCCTCTAATGAACAGGATTACCAAGCTAGGTGTGGTTATTTAAAGATTGGACATTAGACTCGCAAAGTGCTCTGGGGAGATGAGACGACAGTGTTACGTAAAGATTAAAACCCATAAAAGAAGGTTGGGTGGTGTGAAACGGTTAAGTGTTACGTGTGAGGAAAAAGTGGTTAAACCCTTATTTGGGGGGAAAAGTCACCAAACGGGTCTTGTTAGCTCTAAATTACGGCCTGGGGGTGTTGCCAGTGGGGCTGCCGGGTGGCAAAACTTGCCTAAGAGGACCTTGACGAAGGCAGATCATTTTTTGTTGTTGTGGTAAAAGTGTTTGCTTTCAAAAGAACTTCATTTTTTGGTTTTAATAACATGAAGGAAGTCTCCAATGACTTCTGCACGAGATCACTCGTGTTTTTCATGTCCATCGCCAAAGGAAACAAAGGACTGTTCTATACCTCTGTGCATCGTGCTTCTTAGACGGAGCCATTTTCATACCCCAGTCGGCGGCTTTGCGCTGTTCTTGTTTTTCAGTCCGATGAAATCCGCCCGCAGGAACAGATGAGCCCTTCTCTCTGATGTTCCTCACCCTCTGATGTTGCCATGTGCTTTATGTTACATGATGTTATTCTTTATGGTAAATAATTGAAGTTAACCTTTCACTCTCTTGTTTCAGTCTAGTCTCTCTTCTAGAAACTTTGATGAAGCAAAACTTCCAATGCAATTGAATACAAGTGTCAGTGTGCTGAACCAAGGGAAACTTCTAACAAGAGATGGATACTTACACTGTACACTATACACAGAAGTTCATGAAAAGACTTTCTTTTTTTTTCTTCTTTTTTTTAGTTAACCAAGCGTCGGGGTGTACAGTCAAATTGATCTTACTTTTGGATGAGAAAATCTTGTAGGTCTCGATGATTCAAGCTTTAGCACTTGACCTCTGGGCTGACATGTGTTTTCCGAGAAACAGTGGTAAGAGATGCTTCTGCTCGACTGCAGATGGTGTCCAGTTTTCATCACAAGTACTGGCAGCTGTTTATAGCTGAGACCTGTCAAGACTCTGTGGTCCCAATGGCTTTCTGAACATAGATCTGTCTAAGAATAATGTGATCTAATTGTGCTGTGTGGTATTTTTTTTAATCCTAACTGGTGGAGAAACAGCGTCTGAATCATAGCTAAACCGGAAATACTGCCTATTCCGCAAAATGTCGAAATTAGTTCAAGGTGAAATCTGGTAAAGTTTGTTCATTGTGGTTGTAAATAATGTATTAATCTAAATAGCGTGTCACAGACCCGAGCTACTTTTTTTTTAGCTGCTTTCTTATTATATGCCAATGCAAATCCTTTTTTTTCCACATCGCTGTAGTTCATTTAGTTCCATTCCTTTTCAAATGGCAGAGAAAACAACTCTGGAGACATCTAACTCAGTGAAGGTGAAGCGCTGCCGTGAATGATAAACTGGCATTTGCATTTCGTAAAAAAGTTGCATCAGGAAATTTATATCCAGCTATCAATTATTCGAAAGCAGTTCCAGCACTGACTTACAGGACTGTGCACACTCAGAAACAGAGGCGGGGTTTCCAGTTCTGCTCTCCATTTCTTGCTTCGGTGAATTTTGCCTGAAAAACAACTCCTACAATCTGTTACTTTCGAAACATGAACTCTCAACCAGAAGTTGGAGTGTCCAAAACCGGCATCTATTGAAACCAAGTCTGTGTTGTGGTGTGAGCGGTAGACGCTGGTTAAGGGGTCAGAAGAAAGGCGATGTTTGAAATTACTGACTTCCTTAAGTTTTCCCTACAAAGACACGGTCTCTTTTTTTTATGTCAGCAGTATATTCAGCCCCAGATATTCTGCAGCTTTGCCCGGAAAAAGATAAAAGTGAATAAATCAAATGAAAAAGAGCAGCCAGACTCTCTACCAGACACATAACAAAGATCCTCAGCTGATGTAAGGCTGCTGTCATGGATGGCATACTTTTAACGCCTCTCTGGGGAGAGTTGGGGAGAAATCTGGGTGTGACATTGTGTCTCGGAGTCTTTCTTGAAAAGTGAATCGAGGTGTGACCACACCGTCTAGTGGGCACCTGAGTGGCGTAACAGCTGCACATAATGGAACTGTCTTAAATGGCAGCGGAACAACACACAACACCTACATATGGGCGTGTAGACATGTAGGGTGAGAGAACTGTGAAGTGTGAAGTCTTCGTTTGCACTCTACCGTCGCTTTAGATGAAAAGAACCAGGACTTCCAGAAATGTCGAGCTTTAAAAACTGCGCGATGCAACGTCTTGAGTCGCGTGATGCTCGGAGAACTTGGCGGGATCAGCATCGGCGGACTGCGGTTTGAGGGTGTCTCCAATCACGGCCAATCAAATCCCCCCCCCCCCCCCCACATTCCTTTTTAAAACACACTTTACTCCCTGCTGTTGCTTCTTGACAGTTTTACAATAGCGAGGAGATTTTAGTTTGGTTCATGTCTCCTAAGAGGGAACTCAAATGTGTCCATAGGGGTGCAGAGTTACCAAGGACAGATGGCATCTCCTTTGGGTGGAATTAACAGCCATGGAGACACTAAAAGCATGGTTTCCAACAGTTTTATGTTGGAAGGCAATAATCACAAATGCACTTTATGTGAGCGTAAATTATTTAAGAGAAACGTGAAACTGTCAGCCGTGTATTAAGCACCAATGCTAGTTTCTCGATAAAAACCCTAGAGGGAAAGAGAGAAAAACTTTGGAAGTGGGGAGAAGGAGCCGATCAAAAGCGCTGACTCATGTCAGCCGACTGTAAATCCACGTTATGATTCTGACATCGTCAGGCCTAATATGGACATTTGTCGTACTTAAAATCCTCGGATGCGTGTCGTTGGGACTAACTAATGGACGACACCGGTGCCACTGTAATAGTCGAGCCCAATCGATAACAGCAGCATGGTGTGAAATGCACGATGGGATTTTTGAGCCAAGACAGAACGGAGCCTCATTCATTCAGTGGATTTGTCGAGGAGGGAGCCGGGCGTCTGATCACTCCCAGCAGCCCTGCTCTCTTCATTTGTCTCAAGGCGAGCTGGAAATTGGACATGAAATCCGAGCACGCGCTATCTCGGAGACAGGCTTTCCTCATTGCTGAAATGAACACATTATGATGTTAGAGATGAGTGATGCATGTCACTTACTCTGTCTGTATACATCTCTATCTCGCCTTCTCTTCCCACCCCTCGCCTCTTCTCTGAGCAGGTCGCCTCCGGGCCAGACGCCTTTTTTAATCCATTTAGAACGAGTCAATTTAGCTGAAGCCCGGGTGTCAGTGTGTTTTGCGAACGTGTCTTTTTTAAGAACATGTGCGCCGCGTGTTGTTGCTTTTCGTTGCATCAAGCGCCGAGAGGTGCAATTGAAGGCAGGTCATGCTGCGGTAAACGAGGTCATCTTCGGGTAACTGCCACTGTGCGAGTTGCCCTTCTCTGTTTTCACCAGCTACACAGCAGAAAATCGCACCAGCTGGGCACAGGAAGTAACATGGAAGCGCGTGTGCAAGGGTGTGTGTGTGCGTTTGACAGTAATGGAGAGAGAAAGTGATAACGGACGTCAGGTGAAAAAGTCTTCTTTTTTTCTTATCTTCAATCTCTCCTACAGTTTCATTTGCTCAAACTGCTATTCCAGGTCAAAAATCTTAGGAACAGACATGTTGGACTATAAGAACCACAGCAGTGATGATAATTATATGATGTCTCAGTAATCTATTATACTGTCGGTGTAATAGTTCAACTCCAGATTTATTCATCAATATAATTATGATTACAGTTCAGTCAAGTGTGTTTTTTTCCCTTTAAAACTCACACAGCAGGTCTGAACCACTCATGAATATCAGACTACAGTTAGAGAAAATTAAAAGGGTGAAAACATTGATGAACGCTCTCAGTTCATCGTATTTGACACTTAAGAACGGATCTGTTCTGATTCTATGAGTGGTGGCCCTGCATGGGGCTTAAATTTGTCTTCAGGTCTTTATACATTTTTGATTTTTTTTTTTTTTAATTCCAGACACACGTAGCAATCACAGCTCAGAGTCCCGTTGTTTGGGTTAGTTTGATAAACAAGAAAATCCATTAAAGCAAAGATTTTGATCCGGGAGGACCAATCAGAGCTGCAACTCGGAACTCCTTAGGAGAAACCCAGGGCTGGAGCTGTAGCTTCTGAACGACACTCACACTGGATGCTGCTCTCAACTGGAGCTGTTTATAGGCTGGAGGAGAGCTCAGAGTTAAGTGCTGTTGCTTGCAAGCTAATGCTGAATGTACCGTCACGCCCAATCAACATTCGTCCATTATGAAACGCTCCAGACATTGAAACTATAGTAAAATGCTGGTGTGATGTTGACATGACTGTCACTAGTTCATTTACATATCTATTTATGGAGAGAAACGTATGCTTGACTTGCCTGCTAATGCAGGCAATGGGGACCATAATGGGGCTGTTTAGGGTAAATAAACCAATGACTATACAGTCAAACTTATGCGAGGCGAGAATACACTTTGTTTCCGTGTGAACACAAGCACTGTACGCTTGCTCTACTTGGTGAGTAAGTAAAGAGAGTTGACGGACAAGATGTTGGCGGAGGATTCATTGTCAAAGCACCCATTCTGCAATATGTGGAATGCAAACCCAATCCAAACAGAGAGCCTGATAACATCAATGAGGGAAAATGATCTGGTTAATGTTACCTCACTGCAAGGTTGGAGGTGTGCCGCCTGTCGCCTGCAGCTTCCACAGACTGAATAAAACTGCTCCCTGACATTATGTCAAACTGATCCGCTGTCAGCAAATGCTGAAAATGACTGCTGTAGATGCATGTTTGTTGAATGAATGGATGAATGTGCTAAATGAAGTGGCTGTATATTGTATTGTATATGTGAAAAGGTATAATACCACTATGAAAAAGGTATCCCTTATCTGAACTCGATTCAGTGTAAGTTCTGTATATAACTGTAAGAATAGTTGAGCTTAGGACAAGACTCTTCATTCTTCGTGTGCATGTGTGTGCCTGTGTGTGTGTGTGTGTGTGTGGGTGTGTGTGTGTGTGTGTGTGTGTGTGTGTGTGTGTGTGTGTGTGTGTGCAGCAGAGAAAAAAGAAAAAGAGACAGGGGAACAAGGAAAAGGAGGGGATAGAGCTCAGCTGAATGATGACAAGCAATGGTTTTCAGCCCGGTGGCACTGGAAGTGCAATTTGTTGTATAAGCAGAAAAACGCTGAGCCGAGTAACAAGAACTCATCAGTGTTGTTATTGTGGCGACAACTCGCTCAATCCCTCTGCCGGACGGCCCCTTTGTGTTGTAGGAGAGTTGTGATAAATAATTGAAACGTTGACTCAGCCCAGTGGTCTGGGTCAGAACAAGCTGTATGTGCGCGTGCGCATGTGAGCCAGTGTTTGTGTGTCACCCCAGTGGGTTTTGTAGGACCTAAGAGGCTGCTGCCTGAAAGGCATCATTGTATATTCAGCGGGGAGAGAGGGCATGAGGTTTGGACAGATATGGAGGTGGCGGGGGTTGCTGTGGAGCGGGAAGGTAAAGAGGGTGTAGGTAGAGAGAGACAGACAGACAGAGAGAGAGAGAGAGGAAGTGTGAAATCGAACAGCTGTTTTCCATCGCCCAGCTGACGTGCCTTCCACCCCACCATCACTTAATGTTTGTGCTCGCTGCGAGCGCTGCGGAGGCACGCACACACACGCAGAGACTGACAAACACACACCAAAACACACCGCCGGCTTGGGCGGCAGAGCAGCCACACAGAAGGAGTTAGCATCAGCGGGAACCTGTGCTGCGGTTTTCCAGGACTTAATTTATGTCTTCAATTAACTCAGCAAGGCATGGAGGCTGGATGCTCTCCACTGAACGCACATTTTCTCCGGGTTTCCGCAGGGCACGCTGATCCTCGCGCTTTGACTTGAGCACAGCAGAGCACCAGATGCCGTAGCAGGTCCCTATAATGCGACTGGAAAACCACAGGTTGTTTGAGTAAATAGCGGAAAGTGATGGGAGACAAGTCTCCAATGTGTAATCACAGAGAATTTGAAATTCCTCTCTCTCTTCTTTGGGATTTTTGACAATTCTATCAGTTTTATTTAATCACAATTCTTTGGTCCCTTGTCGCAGGTGCTTTGCCATTTCAGTTTAACATTTGTGCCGAAAAGATTCATGACTTTGCGAAGTTAAACAGAACCTTTGTCTCGCCATTCGGTGTCAATATGGGGTGCACGGAAGGAGGCACGTTTTCTGTGGCATTTAGCGGCGATGTAATATGTCAGAGAGATTTACTCTCTGAAGGTGTCACCTCAGAAAAGTACCTTGAACCAGGAGTGGGCTGTGAATATAGAGCAGGAAAGGCTGCAGCTAAGAATATGGTTCAAGGTAGAGAAAAAACAGAAAAATGACATCCATGAGTACGGTGTAGAGCCTAGCTTACGCTCAAGCCAGTTTTGCTCTTGCAATGCATTCAGTGCAAAGAAAGGAATGGCATGGTGGTTCTATACTATACATCGTCATTATAAAAGGTGACATAAGATGGATTCCAGACTGTATTAAGTAAATGTGTCAACAGAGACGATAAGGTTGCTGCAATTTTGTTGTCGTTATTATCAGTTTCCAGCTGACTGACATGTAAGAGATGATACATGATGGGGAGGACGGAACCACCCAGCGCGAAGCAGAGTGCTCTGAAAAGCATTTTACACACCCTTTGGAATGGATTATCCTGTTTATATCACAGCCATTGGCCAACACAAATTAAATACCAGCATTCACTTAATGTTTTTGAACATTTTGGTCTCAAAAAGGCCCAAGAAGGAAAGACGCAAAGTATTTGCCATAACCGCGCTTGTTTATTCGTCGTCGTGTTGTTTGCAGCGCTTTGCCAACGGACAAATTTAATTTTGAAGCAAATTGAGTCAAACATCGCATCAAGCACATTTAATCCACAGCCTCAGACCAATCGCAAGCATTTGTACTCCATATGAATACCGTCACCATGGGACTAAATGAACAGCAGTTCTAACTGAACCCAGTTTATTTTTTTAAAGTCATTTGTCTCTAATTAGAAAAATGTATTAAGCCACAATCAAATTTGAATCAAGTATTATTTATTTCAAAAGCTCAACAACGTATCTATCTGCGTTGGTGTAGTTTGATCTGATTCGATTGATTGGAGAAGCAGTCACCAGACTTTGATTGAAATATTGCTAATTCCTGATTGGTCCAAGTTAATCATGACATCACTGCTCTTTGGCCTTTTATCTTTTTTAATTTCCCCCTCTGAACAGCTGTTTTCAGGCAGGTACTACTGAATACGACGTGCCTTATGACGGACTGAAACAGCAGGTCCCCAAACCGGCCTCTAAGCCCTCGCCCTAAAAACTAATCCCTGATTTTATGAGATCACATGAACCGCCGCCATGACAGTGACTGCCCCAGATCTGAATGAACAACAACCCAGAGATGGCAGGAAGCTATAATGTCCTCTGGTCAGGTCTGTGACACAAAGGGCACCAAAGTATAGGCCTGAAATTCAGCGTTAACCCATCACAGCATGTCATCTGCCAGTACCGAGCACAGAGGGAGAGAACTGAGAATTTATTGTGTCAGTTTCTGTGAATCATTGCATATGCTATGACCGCATCAGTCGGAGTGCATTTGTGAGTGTTAGTTAGACAGAGTTAATTTGATTGTGGGTTTAAAGACACATTGTTTACACGGGTTGTAGGTAAAAATCAAGGTTGGCTCATATGCATGAGTTCAGAATAAAGAAATTAAATTTCGAGTGTTAAAGTAAAACAATTGCAGAAAAGAACAATGAAACCCAATCGGTTAAAAAAATAATTGAAGGAAAAGGGCACAGACAGTCTTTTTTAAAATGCCCCTGTGTCATTTACTATTCAAATGACATTTACATGAAAACACATTTCTGAGGAACACAGTCCCAGAATCACTGCATGCGTGCAGTGCAAAACAGCAGAAATCCATTTTCCTCTGTCAGATTGAAAAACATGCTAAAATTAAAAGTCAATTGCAGCAAAGGCCAACAATGAGGACTATATCGCCATGAAATGGGAAACAAGTGTGTACCAAAGTGGAGGAATCTGTTTCAGCACTTTCCCCCCGAGCCCCACTGTATCCAGTGTCCTTCACTGCTGTCACTGCGACACTTTGGAACGGAAAGGATTCGTTTTAAATTCATGTTTCTCTTTCGAAATAAATCAGCAAAGTTTCCCGGCATGGCTGAGTACAAAAAGTTGCCGCCTAACTTCATCAGCAGACAATTTGTATGACCCCACGTTGTTGAAAGATAAGTTTTGGCACCACGTCTGTCTAATAGAAGCGTTCTCTCCAATATGTGATATCTGCTTCGGGGTTTGTGAGTCGCAGTAATTTGGTGAAAACAGACTGAATTTGAAAAGACACTCTGATCTTTGTTCAACCCTTGGTGCGGCAGATCTGTGTGCAACAACAGGAATAGAGAGAGAGGAGGTCGCCTCAGCCTCTTCCTTCCCTCCCCACCCACCCCCCACTCTTTAGGGACGTCCGTTCGGTTAAACTATTCCACTCCCAGTCCTCATTTTAGAACACATGGCCTGATTGTTTTATGCCTTAGCATTTTTCCGCCTAACTAGATCTGCCCGGTCATGCACACATGGGGGTTACAGCTATCTGCTGTGGCCTGTGGCCATCTAACCATGCCGTCTCCCAGACGCAGCCTCCATCTGTTGGCTGAAAATAAACCATAATCTCCTAAATGGCGAGTAATGTATTTATCCAGGAAACAGTCTCGGTAAACACTGTTTGGGAAAAACACTTCGCATTGTGTGTGTAATCATGTTGTAACACCATCACTTTACTAATGCCTGCAAGGGAGATGGAGATTCAGCTCTTTCGTGAATTCACACTGTGTGCTTGGAACTTGCGCACACACACACACGCACACGACACGTACAGGTTTGCTCAGTGTTCTGCCCACCGATTCATCTGGGAGGTCGCTCACTCACCAACAGCAGCAGATCCGTCCCCTGCTTTGTTCTGTCGGTTAGTGGGCTCACTTGTTCGACATACGCACTTGCGACTCACACGAGCATGCCGACGCGCGCAATTCTATACAATCAAAGCCTTCCGATTGTTAGCCGCCCTTCACCACACTTCTTTCGCCATCATCCGCCTTTCTTCGTCCCCTCCTCCTTCCCTCGCTGTTTCTTCTGCCACAGGTCTCTTGCACTTTGCTTCCTCCCTTTCAATTCCCCTCCCAGCATTTACCCTGCCGGCAGGCTGAGGGACTGATTGACGTTGAAATGGTAACCCCCGGGAGGGAGGCCGCTGGATGAAAGATATTCCTCAATTCACTGCCCCGTCATGATGGCCGACAACAAATCGGTTTACAGTAGATGCATCAGGAATACGAACAGCTGAAGGAGGAGGATTGAGGGTGGAGATACACGAGGGTTACACATCTTTAGAGGCCGGAGAAAAGGTTGCGTTGGTATTCTTAAGATTTACATCGGTTACCAATAGAGCTGCAATGATCGATCAATTAGTCGACTGAAGTAAACTTATCTGACAACTGTTTTGACTTCTGATCAGTTGTTTAAGTCATTTTTAAAGAAAAGATTTGCTGGCTCAAGCGTCGTAGATTTAAGGAATTTGCTGCTCGTCTTTGTCACTTTCGCCTAAATAAGAAGTCTTTGAGATTTTTCTCGTGCTGGGTCAGAAGAAGCAATCAGTAAATGTCCCTTCGGGCTCTGGGAAATCAATAATGCATTCCTCACAAATGTCATTATATAGACTGAAGGGTCAAATCAGTTGATTAACAAGAAAATCAACGACAAACCAACCAGTAAGGAAAATAATCCTCAGCTGAAGCCCTAATCACCAAAGTTCAACGAACGAAGCGGAGCTGCACGATGTCAGCCATCAGCTCATTACGCCGCGCAAGATTCCGTATTGACTTTCCACTGCGCAGATATAATAATAAACCCATTATTAAGCCCCAAAACACAAAACACAAATGGAGTAAAGGAGTAAATTGATATCTAATGGGGCAATACAAATACGATTTTCACTGTACTCCGAAATCAGGATGGTGGCTCTTACAGGGGATCAAAAAGTGGAAGAGGGAGAGCCGGGGAGGCAAACAAAGGTAGCGCTATTGTTGATGGTCAAACTTTTTGGGGGCATTTTTTTGGAGAACAAACAAGATTGTTATGTTCTCGGGGGAGGGGGGAATTTACTCCCCCAACAGAGCAGAAGAAAGTCCCTCCATCCTCCCACGCACTGTTTGCTTGAAATCAGCTTAACCAGAAGTGCTGTAAAGTCTGATTGATGTCAAATGCAGAGCCAGCGGGAGGAAGAAAAGAACTCTCTGGAAGTTATCCAGAGGCTGATGAGTTATTCATGTCCGATGCTTGGCTTGCGTAGGAAAGTATATATACTGTACCATTCTGCACAGCTGTAAGTAATAGCAACTATATCTGCTCGGTGCTTCATTCTCTTTTTAAAGTTTAGCAGCAAGTTAAGGACAAACATAAAACAGTCATCAACAACGAGGTGAACCGTTTGGCTCCGCGGAGGCGTGCTCGGCCGAGCAGAATTAGCGCAAAAAAAAAGCCCGCTGATAATATTTTCACAACAATGCAAACGCATTAAAATGCCCACTCATCGGGCTTAACTACGGCTCATTGCGCCCTCAAATTGGATCCAAAAGGACAACTAATACCGCTGGCTCATTAAAGACCGCAGCAGAAATGCAGAAAACCATATTGGACGAACAAACAAATTATCAGAATTGGAGCACGAGGAGATTATCAGTTGAATCATGTTTTGCAGAATGAGTTTTAGGTTAAATATGAATTATTTAAAAACGGTTTGTCCTGAGGCGGGGTGTTAAAAAGTTTAGAACCAACTGTGTTCACACACTGCGTGTGTGTGCGTGTGCTGTCCACGCTTATGTGCTTTGGTTTACGTAGGCGGGCGGAACATCGGTTTGTTGGCGGCATCCTTCCCCCAAGTCCTGTCTAATGGGGATAAGGGAGTGGCCTGTGGCGAGATAGATAGAAGGATGCTGTGTTTATTCCGACGGGGAGACGGGCTGCAGCTCCGACATCGCAACAAGAGGGAAGGAACGGGGAGTCGGAGGAAAAAGCAGGGGGAATTCACCAGAGGAGAGCGATGATTAAGGCAACAAAGGGGAGTGAAAGGAAGAGAAAGAGACGAGGGGGGATTATTGGGAGGAGAGGAACGCGCCGGGGAAAAGTCACGATGGAAGCTGCAACGGGAGGCGACAGAGAGACACTCACTCTGTCAAGAGGGTTGCAGGATTCCTAAAGGATCCACACATGTGTATTCAAAGCCCTGCTAGCCACAGTTGCCAGATTCCAGGCCCTTTGAAAGCAATTTCTCCCAAACGTGGCCGTGTTGCTTTAATCTGCGTCAGTCAAACCCAATTCACTCACTCAGTTTTGTTATTATTGATGAATGCTCAGCTTCATCCAGCCGCGGCGGCGTACATACACAGTCGTGGCTGTACATACACATCATGAGTGCATTTTTTTATTAAGTGCCGCGAACTGTAAGCACGGGGTTTTAAAAGATAAAAGTCTGGGCACTCAGACTCAGGCGAAATGTGTCTGTTTTGTATATGTGAAGCAGAGATGAAGACAGCTGACGAGATGAGGAGTGATATCGGGTGCATTAACAGGGAATCTTGACGAAGCAAAGAGGCTGCATCCAGCACATATTGTTATTGTATATAGTTTAAATTGGCAGGTACGTGCCGCCAAATTGCCTCAAACACGCTTGTGCATTTTCAGCTGTCAGAAGGAAGCCTCCGTTAAAGCATGCGTCGGCTTCCAGTTGCAGCTTGAAAGTACGGCACTAATGGGTATGGCAGACATCAACAGATTTATTGCCAGCCAAATGCAAAATGCATTCTAAATCCGTTCTCCCCAAAACGGATATGTATTCAATCCATCTTCCCACCACATTCCACTGAAAACTATGTCGGTTTGTGAAATATCATTACCTCCTCAGCGGGTAATGTTTATTATCCATACGGTGTTAGGCAGAGCGCCCGGGACCAGACACTGGAGAAGCATGTTTGTTTTTGTGACTTTGTGACATTTGTATTGCGGATGTGTAATTCCAGCCATACAGCTCATCATAATAAAAAAAAACTGCCAGCGTATACTGCACAGTACAGCCATCGGTGGCTGCTTTGAAACCTTTCCGAGATCTGGTTTCACAGGTCTGAGGAACGCGGCGGATTCTCTTTGCTTCACTCTAATGAGAATTCCTGTTTGCAGAGGTGCCAACAGACACTTTGTTTGCGTCTTACAGTCTCCAGGCTTTCTTTGAAATGAAAATGTTCTTATATTTGATTTGAGCTGGCATTAAGACAATCTTTATATTCAACTAGCAGAACTATCCCGTTAGAGTGTGCGATTATTTTGCTCCCCTGCAGAAACAACCAGGATCACTTTCACTCCCGTAATTATCTTTTGTTCAGAATTTACCCTGAAGAAATACCAAACCTCGAAGCCTCGTTGTTATTGCCTCACATTTACGCAGCTTCCGTGCGGTCCGTGTGCTCTAGTCACAGCTGAACTCCACTGATTTTACACATCAAGGTGCTGTATGTACAGTATGGTATGGCAGAGCTGGTCATCCACTGAACAAAGGGTTGGTGGTTCGATCCCTGGCATCTCCCGTCCAAATGTCTGCCGTCCTTGGGCAGGCCACGGCAGCTTGCCATCGTTGCCATCAGTGATTGAGTGTGTGTGTGTGAATGGGTGAATGAGAGGCAAATTGTACAGTGCTTTGCCCATTATATACTGTATGTGACACTATGCTTTTTGAACTGTCCAGTTGTGAGTCCAATAGTGATGGTGGGCTCAATCCTAAAGCATAGAGTGTTTTTTTTTTTTTGTGTTTTTTTTGTTTATTCATGGCACGTAGTTCGTCTTATACAATGTGCAACACTGTGACATTATGCTGCCTCTATCTGTAAATCTAAAATGTACATAGTTGAGGAAAGTTTGCGCTACATGCCTGTGGATTGTATTAATATGCTTGAAAATGCAATGTTTGTGAATGTAAAGGGCTTCTTGTACTAACCTTTAGTGTCTTTCTGACTTGTCTGAGTTTGACGAGTGGTGTTGCACACGTGTCGGCGGGGTTCGAGGCTAATCCCGCGCTCGTAATCTGTCTCTGTGCCTCTTTCGGTGCGGCCAACGCAACACAGCCATCCTCTTCTTCATCACGCGATAAAAAAAGAAAGGAGTGATTGAATACGGACATTGGTTGCCGTGGCAACAGTAGGCGCGTCCTATTGTGCACACTCAAATAGACACATAGACATCCAAATACTTATATCTGTTCACTCTCAGGCACGACTGTAAACTGTAAAAACCTCATACTGTACCAATGTACTCATGTTCGCAGCAAACAAATGCACGTTAAGCGCCATTTATTCTCCCAACACCTGTAGATCCGCTCTGCCAGCAACAGAATTCCGACATTATTGATTAGATCCGAGCAGGGAACGTTCAGCTAAACGGCTTTGTAACTCATTTAAGTTTATCATAATGTGGGGTTAGCTGTTGCTCGTATATCTTGTGTCAGACGCAGATGACGGTTGAGTGAACAGCTGCCGGCGCAGCATGCATGCCAGGTGTAGCGAGGCAGTGTTTCAGCACAATCTGCCAGTGCACTTACAGTACAGATACGGGGCAACTAGAAATTTGTCCATCCATCATCAGCACAGCATTCGTCTCAGTTTGCATCCGTCATTCGGTCCACATATCTGTTTTTTTTTCTATCCGTCCATCTGTTCACCCATCGACACAAACATGGAAGCACCCATCCGGATTTGGAGATCTGCGATCAGTTCTAGCTTCGACATCAAGCAGCTAGATTTTTTTTATCAAACATTCTGGCTGCTGTTTGCTTGAATCGCCCCTTATGGTATTTTCTTGTCAACATTTCCTGTTTAATGATTTTTTTTCTACACGCAGGTGCATGTATTTGGTGTACTTTTGGGAAACATCTTGACATTTTCAAATTTCTGCGCGCGTTTCCAAAATATCTGGCCCCGGAGCTCTGAGAGCATCACAGCGGCACGCAGGCACACCGATGTGCACAGACACGCGCGCTTGTAGCGGCGAGAAGGACAGCGAGATCGGGATCACCTCTATCCAGGAGCAGGCCTTGGGCGACTCATTGATTTCGGAGACCACCGCCATTTAACTTCACTCCCACGCCTCAGTGCGGACGGGAGAATGTAAACATCACTCTGCGCTTACTACGTGTTGAACGGGGAGGGCCGCACGTCTCTCACTGCCTCTGGAGGTGTTCATTTAGCGGTGTTGGTTCTTTCTGGGAAGCTGCTTTGAATAATAAAAGGAACGGCGTTTTTTTTCCCTTATATTTGGCCAAGAGCTGCAGTGTCATTGCGGTAGGATGGACAGGTTTTTACGTCGCCATTGACAACTGTGACGAGAGAATAAATACGGCATAATGCAAATTCGGTGATGTAACTATGCTGCAATCATTGGACAGCATGAAAATTATGCTGTCACCTATTCTGGGACTTAAATTTTGAAGGCCGCTTCAATAATTGAGTGCCCCTCGAAAACGTGGGTGTTACGTGGGGTAATATGGCATTTCTTATTGCAGTCATTCATCAACGTCTTTGTTTTCAAAACAGAAGCGTTTAATGGAACATGTCTGTTCCGGTAATTGAAAGGAGACTGTTTGATGTCAGTGTTGATATTATTTTCTTGACAGTAAAGTGACAGTTGGGTGTCCATGTTTAAAATGTGGCGGAAGAGAATTATTACTACGATCCAGCCCTCACAAGACACCGATGTCCTTATGTACCTCTGCGCAGGCTTTAAAAAGACTATGTGTGTCTGTACACACTTTCCAATTCAATGGTTTGTGAAAGTGCTATTAAATGTGATACCTCAGTCGGACACTTTACACCTACACACTTTCTTACCCACACACACACACACACACAAACACACAGACCCTGACAAGGCACTTCATTAGTCAAGGACCTGAATGCCAGAAATGTCTAGCTGCTGTTCACTCGGGGTAATAAGCTCCAGACAAAAGCTCTCCTTTTCCTCACTCCAAAGACGCTGCTCACACA